>NW_028188557.1:42500-46751 GCF_057381915.1 Diplotaxodon limnothrissa | reverse complement strand
GAGAAAAGTCGTCGTACCATAGGCACGAGAAAAGTTGTCGTACCATAGGCACGAGGAGTGTGTGTGTGTGTGTGGCAAAGTGTTTCTGAGCGGTGTACCAGGGGCACGAGAAAATGTGTCGTACCATAGGCACGAGGAGTGTGTGTGTGTGGCTTAGTGTTTCTGAGCGGTGTACCAGGGGCACGGAGAAAAGTTGTCGTACCATAGGCACGAGGAGTGTGTGTGTGGCAAAGTGTTTCTGAGCGGTGTACCAGGGGCACGGAGAAAAGTTGTCGTACCATAGGCACGAGAAAAGTTATCGTAGCATAGGCACAAGCAGTGTGTGCGTGTGTGTGGCAAAGTGTTTCTGCGCAGTGTACCAGGGGCATGTTTGAATTTACATTCTGGAGTACCAGGGGCACGAGGATTTTGCCAGTGGTGTTTTGCTTTGTCAGTGGGAGGGGGCTTAAGTGTGGGTCCACGGGGCATGCTGGAGGTCAAGGTCCATGCTGGATATGCGGTGGAGGGTAACTGCAGGAGAAGGAAAGCTAGTGGGGGATTAGAGCAGGGGAGGATGTGCGTCCCCGGGGCCTGCTGGAGGTCAAGGTCCATGCTGGATATGCGCTGGAGCGTAACTACAAGAAAGGTAAGCTAGTGGGGGACTAGAGCAGGGGAGGATGTGCGTCCCCGGGGCATGCTGGAGGTCAAGGGCCATGCTGGATATGCGGTGGAGGGTAACTGCAGGAGAAGGAAAGCTCATGGGGGATTAGAGCGGAGGAGTATGTGGGTCCTCGGGGCCTGCTGGAGGGCAAGGGCCATGCTGGATTTGTGGTGGAGGGTAACTGCGGGAGAAGGAAAGCTAGTGGGGGAGTAGAGCAGAGGAGTATGTTGGTCCCCGGGGCCTGCTGGAGGTCCAGGTCCATGCCCGATGTGAGTAGCAGCAGGGCCAGCGCGCCCAGGAGCACATCTTTTTCGACCGTAAAGGAGACAGGAGGCCGACTCTCTGCCTCGGCTAAATGGAGAGGGAATTTCAGAAGGGCCAGGGCACAAGCATGGACCTTTTTCAGCTGTAAGGGAGGCAAGAGCAAGGTGTGATGTAGGTCCCCGGGGCCTGCTGGAGGTCCAGGTCCATGCCCGATGTGAGTAGCAGCAGGGCCAGCGCGCCCAGGAGCACATCTTTTTCGACCGTAAAGGGAGACAGGAGGCCGACTCACTGCCTCGGCTAAATGGAGAGGGAATTTCAGCAGGGCCAGGGCAAAAGCATGGACCTTTTCAGCTGTAAGGGAGGCAAGAGCAAGGTGTGATGTAGGTCCCCGGGGCCTGCTGGAGGTCCAGGTCCATGCCCGATGTGAGTAGCAGCAGGGCCAGCGCGCCCAGGAGCACATCTTTTTCGACCGTAAAGGGAGACAGGAGGCCGACTCACTGCCTCGGCTAAATGGAGAGGGAATTTCAGAAGGGCCAGGGCACAAGCATGGACCTTTTTCAGCTGTAAGGGAGGCAAGAGCAAGGTGTGATGTAGGTCCCCGGGGCCTGCTGGAGGTCCAGGTCCATGCCCGATGTGAGTAGCAGCAGGGCCAGCGTGCCCAGGAGCACATCTTTTTCGACCGTAAAGGGAGACAGGAGGCCGACTCACTGCCTCGGCTAAATGGAGAGGGAATTTCAGCAGGGCCAGGGCACAGGCATGGACCTTTTTCAGCTGTAAGGGAGGCAAGAGCAAGGTGTGATGTAGGTCCCCGGGGCCTGCTGGAGGTCCAGGTCCATGCCCGATGTGAGTAGCAGCAGGGCCAGCGCGCCCAGGAGCACATCTTTTTCGACCGTAAAGGGAGACAGGAGGCCGACTCACTGCCTCGGCTAAATGGAGAGGGAATTTCAGCAGGGCCAGGGCACAGGCATGGACCTTTTTCAGCTGTAAGGGAGGCAAGAGCAAGGTGCGATGTAGGTCCCCGGGGCCTGTTGTCGTACCATAGGCACGAGTGGTGTGTGTGTGTGGCAAAGAGTTTCTGCGCAGTGTACCAGGGGCACGGGGAAAGGTTGTTGTACCATAGGCACGAGAAAAGTTGTCGTACCATAGGCACGAGAAAAGTTGTCGTACCATAGGCACGAGTGGTGTGTGTGTGTGGCAAAGTGCTACTGAGCGGTGTACCAGGGGCACGGCGAAAAGTTGTTGTACCATAGGCACGAGAAAAGTTGTTGTACCATAGGCACGAGAAAAGCTGTCATACCAGGGGCACGGAGGAAAGTTGTTGTACCATAGGCACGAGAAAAGTTGTCGTACCATAGGCACGAGGAGAGTTTGTGTGGCAAAGTGCTACTGAGCGGTGTACCAGGGGCACGGCGAAAAGTTGTTGTACCATAGGCACGAGAAAAGTTGTTGTACCATAGGCACGAGAAAAGCTGTCGTACCATAGGTACGAGGAGTGTGTGTGTGGCAAAGTGCTACTGAGCGGTGTACCAGGGGCACGGCGAAAAGTTGTTGTACCATAGGCACGAGAAAAGTTGTTGTACCATAGGCACGAGAAAAGCTGTCATACCAGGGGCACGGAGGAAAGTTGTTGTACCATAGGCACGAGAAAAGCTGTCGTACCATAGGTACGAGGAGTGTGTGTGTGGCAAAGTGCTACTGAGCGGTGTACCAGGGGCACGGCGAAAAGTTGTTGTACCATAGGCACGAGAAAAGTTGTTGTACCATAGGCACGAGAAAAGCTGTCGTACCAGGGGCACGGAGGAAAGTTGTTGTACCATAGGCACGAGAAAAGTTGTCGTACCATAGGCACGAGGAGAGTTTGTGTGGCAAAGTGCTACTGAGCGGTGTACCAGGGGCACGGCGAAAAGTTGTTGTACCATAGGCACGAGAAAAGTTGTTGTACCATAGGCACGAGAAAAGCTGTCGTACCAGGGGCACGGAGGAAAGTTGTTGTACCATAGGCACGAGAAAAGTTGTCGTACCATAGGCACGAGGAGAGTTTGTGTGGCAAAGTGCTACTGAGCGGTGTACCAGGGGCACGGCGAAAAGTTGTTGTACCATAGGCACGAGAAAAGTTGTTGTACCATAGGCACGAGAAAAGCTGTCGTACCAGGGGCACGAAGAAAGTTGTTGTACCATAGGCACGAGAAAAGTTGTCGTACCATAGGCACGAGGAGAGTTTGTGTGGCAAAGTGCTACTGAGCGGTGTACCAGGGGCACGGCAAAAAGTTGTTGTACCATAGGCACGAGAAAAATTGTTGTACCATAGGCACGAGAAAAGTTGTCGTACCATAGGCACGAGAAAAGTTGTCGTACCATAGGCACAAGCAGTGCGTGCGTGCGTGCGTGCGTGCGTGCGTGTGTGTGTGTGTGCGGCAGTTCTTCTGCGCAGTGTACCAGGGGCACATTTCAATGTGCTTTCTGGAGTACCAGGGGCACGAGGATTTTGCCAGTGGTGTTCTGCTTTGTTAGTGGGAGGGGGCTTAAGTGTGGGTCCCCGGGGCCTGCTGGAGGTCCAGGTCCATGCTAGATACGTGGTACAGGGTTAACTGCAGGAGGGGGGGGGGTAATGTGGGTTCACGGGGCCTGCTGGAGGTCAAGGTCCATGCTGGATATGCGCTGGAGCGTAACTGCAAGAAAGGAAAGCTAGTGGGGGAGTAGAGCAGGGGAGTATGTGGGTCCCCAGGGCCTGCTGGAGGTCCAGGTCCATGCTAGATATGTGGCACAGGGTAACTGCAGGGGGGGGTAATGTGGGTCCACGGGGCCTGCTGGAAGTCAAGGTCCATGCTAGACATGTGGTACAGGGTAACTGCAGGGGGAAGGGGGGGGGGGGGGGGGTAATGTGGGTCCCCGGGGCCTGCTGGAGGTCAAGGTCCGTGCTAGATATGTGGTACAGGGTTAACTGCAGGAGGGGGGGGGGGGGGGGGGGTAATGTGGGTTCACGGGGCCTGCTGGAGGTCAAGGTCCATGCTAGATATGTGGCACAGGGTAACTGCAGGGGGGGGGTAATGTGGGTCCACGGGGCCTGCTGGAAGTCAAGGTCCATGCTAGACATGTGGTACAGGGTAACTGCAGGGGGAAGGGGGGGGGGGGGTAATGTGGGTCCCCGGGGCCTGCTGGAGGTCAAGGTCCGTGCTAGATATGTGGTACGGGGTAACTGCGGTGGGGGGGCGGATCTAATGGGGGACTAGATCAGGTGAGGATGTAATGGCCAGTTCGACAGCAGCACATCTTTTTCGACCGTAAGGGAGAGAGGAGGCCGACTCTCTGCCTCGGCCAAATGGAGAGAGATTTTCAGCAGGGCCAGT
>NW_028188556.1:280000-288930 GCF_057381915.1 Diplotaxodon limnothrissa | reverse complement strand
GAAATGAAAAGGATGCTGACCCCTGACTTAAGCCACCAGGTAAACACAAAACAAATACGGAAAAATTATTGACAAAAACTGGAACGGTTACTTTCAAGGCTACGGGTGAAGGTGACTGGGTGTGTAAAAGCAAATATACATCAGACTGACAAAGAAAAGAGTGTTAAAAGATTTTTAATTTAGAACTTTAACTTTATGTGCAAAACTGAACTTACTGATAACACACACTAGCCATTTGAACACATGTAACTGTAATGAACCAAATAAAACAGAAAAATGCAGGCAGCACTCATTATACTGTGTATAACACAGCATGGGGTTGTATTTTTTTCTTTTCAGATGCTCCTGTCACTCCATTTCCCAGGTCATCATAGCACTCCCACACACATGGAGCTCTCCTGCAGTATGCAGTGTAATGCCCCAAACCATCAGTGGTCATCTTTCCATGGAAAGCAATTAATGCCCTCAAAGTGAACGACTTTCCTTGGAGAACCAGGTTGGAGGGAAATTCATTCAGTGGAAATTCTGTTTGGTTTGCAAGGTCATGTTAAGGGTTCAATATTGAGGAAGGGTACAAGAGGTGATCGAAGAATAACCACACTGATCCGGCCGGGTGAAGTCAAACGATGATTTTAATGAATACACGCGTGGGAAGAATAATCTGTACGCAGACAAGAATTAATCTTCAACTTAATCAAAGCACAAACAATTATTTTATAGCATCAGGGTTTGATTAATGATGCCCCTTCATACGTCACAGATACATTTTATACATAGATCAGCTCAAAACCACAATGACTTTTAACATAGTTCGAAAGAACATCATCTTCTATTTTCATAGCCGGTACTTCCGGTCAACCTTTCAGTTTTTGTCTTGAAGTGAATTGTTCCCCTTTTTGCCGAGACAACAAGGAACGGTTCCTCGTTTACAGAGACACTTTCGCAGTTACAACCAGACATGACTAACCTCTTTCCTATAAATAAGTCTAACTAATGTGTGTGTGTGTGTGTGTATATGTCACGACCTCACTTCAGCCTCTATGTCACCTCTCACCTACTAACTGTCTGTGTCTCGTCCTTAAATGCTCTCTCTCAATTCACCTGTTGCACTTCTGACCTTTCACCAGAACAGAGGCTCATCCTTATGTGCACTAACCTAACTGAAACTATGCATATGTCATCTACTAAATAAATGTTTTAATCAAGAACCTCTTACTAAAAGCTTAATATGAAAATGACCTGATATAAGTGTTTTGTAAGCCTGTATTGCAATTCCTTCTATGTTCTAATTTCCCTCAGCATGTATCACCTGGACAATCACGCCAGTGAAGCTTAAGACCCTTAATGAACCAAACATCAACTCAAAATAAGCACAGATATGCAATGTGTATAAAATAGTTATAACTGCATCTGAAATACAAAGTTAATATGATAACCGTATGCATAAACATCTTAAGGCCATCTTAAAGCTATCTGTTACATTGTTAATGTCTTTCTCCGCAAACTAAGAAGAGCAGGAGCACCAGCCCCCATCATGTACACTTTCTACAGAGGCACCATCGAGAGCATCCTGTCGAGCTGCATCACTGTGTGGTTTGGAGCCTGCAATGCGTCCTGTCATAGAACCCTCCAACGCATAGTGAGAGCTGCAGAGAGGATCATTGGTGTCTCTCTCCCCTCCCTCCAGGACATTTACAGCACCCGTCTCACTAAAAAAGCCCTTTGCATAGCGGCTGATCCCACGCACCCAATGCAAAGCTTCTTCAAGCTGCTGCTGTCAGGGAGGAGACTGCGGAGTCTCCAGGCCAGGACCAGCAGACTGAAGGACAGCTTCATCCATCAGGCTGTCAGGAAGCTTAACTCCCTCCCGATTCTGCCCCCTCACCCCTCTTCTCCTCCATGGTCTCACTGAACTCTGTCACACACACACACACACACACACACACACACACACACACACACACACACACACACACACACACACTCTGACTCACTCACTGGCCTGCACCAGTTACCAGTCACTTTGTGGAGCATTGGACTGCCACTATCTCATAAGACTTTGTTGTTATACTATCTCTTACCGTACATTACTAAATCTCCATTTGCACTATTTGCCTATTTGCACTACTCTGCCTGGTTTACACTCAATGTCATTTACCCTTACCTGAATACTGTATATTGTATATTGTATAGCTTTCTTGTTCATTTGTATTGTATTTATTTAAATTTTTACTTTTTAATTATTTTATTTGCATTTTTTAATCACTCTCTTATATTTAAATGTTCATTGCTATTTCATCTAGGGTTTGAGAGTAACGAAATTTCTATTCTCTGTATGTCCTGTACATGTGGCAGAATTGACAAATAAAGTTGACTTTGACTTTGACTTTGAAAGCAATGATCATACTGCAGATTATATTATGCTGGTAAAATACTTTTGTTCATCCCCACAATCCCCCTTTCAACCTCTGGCAAACCAGAGGTCGATACATATGTTGTTGTTCACTCCTCAGCCCACTCAACTACTTCCATATCCATCATTGGCATCATGGATATAGGGGTCCACTGCCTTTACAATCACCTTCTCTACCAACCTTCGGGCACAAGGAATGAGACAACAACCACAAGTCACCAAAATACCCACCAATACAGATAGAGAAAACATAACTGACAGAGCAAACCCCTTCCACTGTCCGAACACTGAGGTCATCCAGCTCTCCAGCGGGTTGTCAATTCCTGAATGGTCATGCATGGTTCTAGAGAGACTCTTTAGCCCCTCCAAAGCTCGCGTCACCGACCCATCTGGAGCAGTGTTATTCGGGATAAAAGTACAACACTGGTCCCCGAACATAGCACAAACGCCCCCTTTTTCCGCCAACAACATATCAAGGGCCATTCTATTCTGGATCCCCACTAACGAGGTCGGACCCATCTGCTCCGCTAATCCTTCCAGCCCGTCTCTGGTAAGGTTAGAGAGCCTCAGCAAATTATAGTGAACGTAATTGATTCTGTCTACATTCTTGTTCGGGGTCACTGGAAAGAGAGCAGAAATTATTGGAAGATTCTCAAAACCGGCAGCTATTTGGTCTACGAGTTTATATTCACTTGGAACTCCCCTGGGGACCCCTATTGAGTCAATCCAGGTTGGCGAGTTCAGCCTAGGGTCATAAGCGTGTGTTCCCTCAGTCCCGCTCTTGGACAGGATATGTCTCTTCCGTCTAGCTGCCAATGTGCGTGTGTTGTGCTGTGGAATGGTTTTTACCTGATTTCCAATTAGCATAAGAGGTGCTCCTAGTCTCACCATCGCGCACGTCCCCACACTTCCCAGAGGAACACGAGCCAAAAGAGTCTTGTGCCCACAGTAGTAATAAAGTCCACTTCTAGCCCAAGTCCCAATAAACGTGTTGGGATCACTTATATTGTTTGTGGTTCTTCCCGTCTGGGTAACAGCGCACCAACTTGGGTCGATTTCTCCCACGTTATATATTACTTTATCTGTGGAGAACTTAAAACACGTATAATTATCCTTTTTCGGCAAAAATGGTCCTGCCTTGGCTGTTCCACTGTAGACACTTCGGCCCGTATCATGTTTCCACTATCCAACAAACTGGGAGGCGAGGTCGAGCCTTCATCTGCAGCTGAGGCTATCATTCTCCCTCCCATATTTTGGGACTGGCATTCCACTGCCCTTGTCCCTTCTTCGGGGATAGTTTGGGGAGTAGTAGTATATTCAACGTCTAGTACTCCGCCAAGGACAACTCCAGTCTGTCCGTCTGGACCACGAACTTGTCCCCCTCCAAGGGTCATTACAGGCATGACATACGGTGGTGGTGGGGCACTAGACGTCAATGCAGCCCAAGGATATAGTTTCGGTGTGTAATATCTGTTAGCCTCTTCTACCTTCGGAGTCAAATCCTTCACTTGGTCCTCTAGCTTTTTATTTTCCTCCTTCAGGTGTTTCAAAGACTCCATTATACTCACCATGTCTCCTGATTTTCCTGTGTCATCCTCCTCCTCCATCATCCAGGAAGAGGCTGCCCTCCACAGGAACAGCCACTTACAGCACTTGGCATGAGTTTCTTTTAGGTCCTTAATTTCTCCTCTGACTTTCCTGTTCCCTGAACGTCCCTCGGACTCCTCTTCTACTTGTTTCAATCTCTGTTCACATCTCTCTCCTTCAGTTTTTAACACCAAGCTCAGAGCTATTTTGTCACCCAGCCCTTTCTGTTGGGATGTAATGAGTTTGCTTACCTCAACCTCCATCGCTTGGCACTCCTTCTCTGCTGATTTTAATGCTCCAGGGGAAGCCAAATGAATAGCTTTCTTAAGCTGTTCAAGCTGATCCTTCAGAGGTTTATATCCCCTTTTCCCACTAGATGTCGCACCCGAGCTGTCAGCCATTCTCTGAAACACAAACTTACCTCTTCAAATGACGTTGGTCGACTCCGCCTTCTAGGTCTAGGTCACCCAGACACGCTTAGCTTTCGGTTTCAGAATCCGTCTCGCTGTTTTCGCAATCACTGGCTCCTCTTCCCCTGCTCGGTGACACACAAAGTTTAACCCAGCACTTTAGACGCTGTCCTCGCGTTCTCAAACGTTGACACTCAATCAAAATTGTTCGCACTCAAAGTGTTAATATATGAAACCAGCAACTCTTATGCGCAACGCGCTCACCTCCATATACTTACCTCTCTCCCATAGTTCCTCTGATTAGTGTTTTTCATTTATTTTTAAACCCATTAACGGCGCTGCGCGTCCCTTATACACTTTACAGCATCCTGGTTCTAATTCACTCAAGGACACCAACACTAGACACGGATAGTCCGCGTAATCTCCTCGGTTCAACATGCGCTGACAACCATCTCAACCTTACTTCTCCCACAAAACACCCTGAAGCGTCCCTCAACTTATCCCGTCAGTATCAATCCACACGATATCTCCAATGTTGTAGCTGTGAGTAACTGTCCCTGCACAGAGCTCATTTCCTGTGGTGCTGTCTTCTGTTTTGAATTCTGATGGACACAGAGATGGATTGGAGAGTGGCCTGAGGCAGGTAGACTCAGGTAGGCCAAGTCCTGCTTCCACAGCCGTGCCAAGATGAGCCATACCAGACTCTTTGAGGACAGAGATGGCAGGAGAAACAAATGGCACTTCCCTTGTCATCCCTTTGCTGAGGTAGCAGTGCTGTGAGGAGCAGTGTTTGGTAAAATAAACACTTGAGATGTTCCTCATTGTCTTAGCAATTACAGATATTGCACTGCGCATCGATTTGGATCGCAGCAGACCTCAACGAGACAGCTTCAAACATTACACTAAGCAGCTCTGCTCTCCTTCTGTAGGTTTGTTGGGTCACACCATCTGTGGCAATGGCTTTCACCAGCTGCAGGACTGGGTTTTCACTGTCCTTCAGAACAGCATTTTGAAATGTGGAGCTGTCACAGAAGGCACAACATAAGCACTGAAAAAATGCATCAAATGCACAGGTATTGAGCACAGAGATTGTCGATTCCCCTAATCTAATAGGCTGATGGAGGTTTCCATTTTTTAATAATCCCACTTTCACTCTTTTGGCCCCAAAAGTTTCATCTGCATGGAGCCATTCGGTACATGAAGAGAGGTAGGAAGTCCTCTTCCTTTTTTTGGGTGGAACAGCTAGGCCCCTCCAGTTCTCAACTGCATCCCCATCAGCCGGAAGAATGTTTGTGGCAGCATCAGACCCCACAAATGGGTGAGCATCCATTTTTATTTTGTCTTCTGCATTGTGAGTCGTCATGGATCCAGAATTGGCATCTGTGACTTTCAGTGATCCCACTGTTGGCTCATCTTTGACCTTTTCTTTTGCAGAACAAATCCGCATATGAATGAAAGATGACGAGCAATGAAGCGATCGACTCGAAGAGGCAAGTTGTCATGTTTGAAAAGGCCATGTTTTATGTTTTTGAACTCAGCTTCAACAGTGGCTGAACTTGCTGTGATGCTGGTGCTTTGGAAGAGAGGGACCATTATTCCTGTCCAGAGTGGCAAGTAACTTGCCAGTCTTATTATATGAGGAATGACCTCAGGGAGAAAGTGAATATTATCTCTATCCCCGTTTGCTGCAGCAAGTGACCTGCTCTCCTCACATATTTCTGTTACCCACTGTCGTAGGTCAGTCTGGATCTCATCCACTGAATCCACTCTCTCACTTTCCTCCGTCTGTTCATCTGGAATGATGATGGAGTCTTGAGCAATTTGGGCTTTCAAGTATTTCTTGCACCTTTCTGAAGGAAGAGGGGCTCCAGAACTGTCATCACCTTCTGCCTCACTGAGGGCCACAACAGTGATAGCATGTAGGAGCTGTTTTGCATGGTCCAAACATTGAGACTGAAGAAGTTTTGCTAATGACCTGACAAAGAAATCTTTAACACGATGTGTTTTCTTCTTCAGGCAGTTCCACTGGCATATCATCTTGATGCAGTGCGCAACATCAACCCTGATATAACAAGGGGGCAGTTTGGCAGACTGGGTTCCAAGAAGGACATGAAAGCATTCATTAAGGTAGGACTTCAGATCAGGATGAGGAGTGAAAGCCTTGACCAGAGCTCCCAGAATTGCCAGAGAAAAGTCACTCACAGCTTCCTTTGGCACAGGTGCACCTGCACGAATCCATTCTGTCAACTAGTTTGTGATGGCATTAACATCATGTTTCTCTGACAGCATTTGCACCACTGGGACACTGGGGCAATTGTTTTCTTTCAGAATACCTTGATAAAGGAAGATATGGCCAGATTTGCCATTTGGTCTCAGCAGTTTTTTCACAACTGATCCGGTTGCATCAAAACACACAGTTGGGGGAGATTTTTTTGACAATGTCTTATAAACATGCATCTGTGTTTGACTCCAGTAGTGACAGAAAAACTTGTCCAGTCCAATATCTCGGATGCTACCACTGTGAGGAACACTATATTTTAACAATTGCAGAGATGCAATGGGGTCCTTATCTCCTAATTCCAAGTCTTTTCTCTCTTGTTTGGCTTTTCGCAGAGCGGCCAAATTTGGAAGGTGGCTTGGCTCAGGATCTCCAACATCCATCAGATCTGCTGCCCTCGCTGACCTCCATACAGCCGGTTCCATTCTGCCCTCACACAGCTCTTTAGCGATCTGTTCACGCAGGTTTCCAGACATGAACTGCTTGGAGTGGCCAGTGTGCAGGGAGAAATCTGTATTTCTCATGAAACACTGGAGCACCATTGGACTATTAATTGCTGGCTGTCTGTCACATGACATTTCTAACTGGCCATGACACTCCTTACAGTCGCCTCTGATGTCCAGATAATTATTGTTGACAATTGGATGGACCTTTGCTCTACGGAACACAAGTGTACATGTATTTTTGATCTTCTTCCATATAAGATCGTTGATGATATGAGTCCAAGTGCCAGGTTTCAAAATTGTGTATTCCCTTTTTTGGGTAGGAGAAAACTTGTCATTGTATTCAACCTTTTCAGGAATAAATTTAACCCAGTCCTCAAAAGGGACGTCTAGTTCAAAAGCTTGACAGTTTTCTTGTCCAGGAGAAATGCAATGTGAATCTAACTCTCCTTCACTATTACTTTCCTGATCACTGATTTCCAAAGCTGACCAGATGTTGTGTCTATTTAGCTTCACAAAAGTGTACAGGGCCTTTGCTGACATCTTGTTTTCTAGCTGCTGACTCAGCTCTTTCCAGACTGATGCAGTTGGAGTGGCTATTTTGCCATTTTGGACTATGGCCTCTTTTGAATCGCAAAGAACTGCAAAAATGGAAACCTTGTCTACAGATGGCTTTCAAGGCATCTAAAAAAAATAACACACTGATTATGATGGAGCAAAATGTGATTTCTGAACTATATATACAACCAGGAGCAACCCCTCCCCCAAGTTCTCCACCAATCTACACTTTCATATTTTGTGGAATTATTGTTTTTAAGATGGAGCTATTGAATTTGTGAGTTTATTAAATTGAGTCTGAGTATTTAACCCATGTACTGTACAGCACTTTAGTCCAGTGTGCTACATGTTTTAAAGTGCTTTAGAAACTTTTTTCTTGGACATTTTTGAAAATGTTTAACATTGAAAAAAAATCCTTTTGATCCAGACAGTTAGCTATATCATGTATTAACTCAGTAACTAAAACCTCAGTATTTTAAATGTAAGCTTACCTTGTTCAGAAATCAGATGAACGCTGTTCTAAGAATCCTTCAGACACAGTAATGCCAAAAAATAGTTTTTTCTGCCAGAAAATGTGTATTTGATGCAAAAGACTGCTAGCTTGTTCGTTTCTCAAAAAGTGTTCATGGGAGTGTAAAATGTTCAAATGTAGTTTTCAATAAAGTTTTTTTAATCCACTCTAAAAAAAAAAACCTCAAGCATTTGCATCGTGGTTTCATGAACAAAAAGTGATTGAAGTAAAGAAATTGAAGTTAAAAAAAAAATACACTCATTACAAATTTAGCTGATTAAATACAACAAGAGGGTTTTTTTAACAGAACTTTATTGAACAAGTGAACACACAAAGTGAAAGGTCATTTGAAAAAGACATTTTTCAGCAGTAAACCATAACAGGATATCTCAAATCATAGCAGCACAAATGCTAATTTTACCTGCACAAATCAGCACAAACGTAGCACTAAAAAAGTAGACCATTTTGGTTTGTTTTGGAGCAGTCTGGGGGGATGGTGACCTTTGAATGACCTATAAAATAATGTTTAATATCTCAAAAACCGTAGCAGCATAAACGCTAATTTTACCTGCACAAATCTGCACAAACGTAGCACTAACCGCTCCGCCTATTTGCCTTTACGTTTCAAGTGGGTGGGGGGTCAGCTTCACTCTGCTTCAATAGCTTGGTCGTGAGGATTTCAAACCTGTTTGAAACCCTCGCGACCGTGAGGGTGTCACCGCAGTTTCTC
>NW_028188556.1:0-275000 GCF_057381915.1 Diplotaxodon limnothrissa | reverse complement strand
TAAAGGACAAAGGTCACTCTTTTGAAGATGCTCACATTTTGGACAGAGAGGACAGATGGTTTGAAAGAGGAGTGAATGAAGCCACTATATGTTCACTATCATAATTGTCAATAGTACATGGTTGTGGTTAAAATATTTGTGGTTTAATGCTCCAATAACTAAACAAACTAAAACCCATTTTGTGCCCGTGTACATTGACCTTTGGTTTGTTGCATGTTAATCTCCTCCAACAGGAGGAAGTTTTTTAACTGGAGCAGAAAAGCCCTAAAGCTGAACATCCGTCTTTTTTCTCCCATATTTTCTTTCTGTTTTGTGTGCTAAACACTACATCTTATAAAGAGCAGTTAATATTTCCCAGCTGAATTGGCCTCTATTCATTGACTAATTGAGGAATCACTGCAGCTCCAATGTAGTTTTTGGATTTGACAACTGGGGAAAAAAAAATACCTTATGCAATCTTCTAATTGGTGTGAGCTGTATTATAGTCAAAGATACACTTAGTGCCTGGAAATATGCCAAGATTGCAAAAAACATTTTAGCTGCTCATTATAGTTCACACACTCATAACTGCCCTTTTGAAGGAAAAGTGTTATTGTGTGACAGTTTTAAGGCAAAGGAGGGTGGGACTGACAAAATGTATTGGGGACTTCCCCCTTCAAGCATGACACTTGGTATTTGATACTTTTGCTCCCTTACAAGAATAAACACAATTCTTGACTGTTGCTCAATTCTTCCATTTTTATTGTGTTTGAGTTTTTTGGGGCATTTGTCCCAATATAGGATATAAAACAGTAATAATAAACAACATAGCTAAACAATGAACCAACAGAACAGGAGCATACAGAATTTAAAGCTTCATGAAATATAAGATCAGAGTTTCCCTGATACAATTAATAAAATAAACTGAACAAACAATGCTGAGAGTTCTTTACTGCTCTAGACAGAAAAATAATGGCCTGAATATGGATCATCTTTTCACTCACGTGTTTAGCGATGACTCACAGCTGTCCCGCATTTTCTTAGTATGAACATTTGAACGCGCATGAATTCTCATGTGCTTCTTTAATTTTATCCTCTGGACAAACCTTTCCCCACAGATGCTACAAGGATACGGTTTCTCACCTGTGTGAATTCTTACATGACAGTTCAAATGTGATTTCTGAATAAATCTTTTCCCACAGGTGTTACAAGAATACGGCTTCTCACCTGTGTGAATTCTCATGTGTCTTTTGCATGCTGATGCGTGAGCAAATCTTTGACCACAGGTGGTACAAAGATATGGTTTCTCACCTGTGTGAATTCTTATATGACTTTCCAGTTGTGACTTCTGAATAAATCTTTTCCCACATGCATTACAAGAATACGGCTTCTCACCAGTGTGAATTCTCATGTGTGTTTTTAATGCTGAGGAGACAGCAAATCTTTTTCCACAGAAGCCACAGGAATACAGCTTCTCAACTGTGTGAATTCTTGTGTGTTTTTTGAACACTGATGATGCAGCAAATCTTTTCCCACAGGTGCTACATGAATACGGCATCTCACCAGCGTGAATTCTCATGTGTTTTTTGAACGCTGATGGGCTAGCAAATCTTTTTCCACAGGTCCTACAAGAATACAAGTTCTCACCTGTGTGAATTCTCATGTGTGTTTTGCATGCTGCTGGAAGAGCGAATCTTTTACCACAGGTGGTACAAGGATATGGTTTCTCACCTGTGTGAATTCTTATATGACTTTCCAGTTGTGACTTCTGAATAAATCTTTTCCCACAGGCATTACAAGAATACGGTTTCTCGCCAGCATGAATTCTCATGTGTGTTTTTAATGTTGACGAGGTAGTAAATCTTTTCCCACAGGTGTTACAAGAATACGGCTTCTCACCTGTGTGAACTCTTAGATGTGTAGTCATTTTGTATTTATTCTGTAAACTTTTTCCACACACGTCACATTGTACAGACTTGTTCTTTGTGTCAGTTCTACTTTGACTCACTGACACAGGACTGTTGTCTACTCTCTGACTGTGATGTCTCTTCTTCAGCTCTGCATTTCTAGTAGATCCAGAGTCCACATGCCCATTTTCTTCATGATATCTGCTCTCTGCTTCAGGAGAGCTGTGAGAAAGGAGCTGCTCACTGTTTGGTTCTGGTTCACTGTGGTGACTTTCCTCATAAGTAGGAGTCTTCATGAAGGTATCACTCTCCTGCTTCAGTCCAAGCTGCTCTCCCTCCTGAATGCTGCACAGTTCCCCCTGTTCCTCTTTAATCTGTGGAGGCTCTGGGTCCTCCTGGTCCAGACTAGAGTTCCTCTCCTGGTTAAAGACCCGCTGTTCTGTAAGAGCCTCTTCTTCCTCAATAGCATGTTGGTGTAGGACATCTGAAGGCACAAGGAAGAAAAATGATAGCAAAACAAACATTTGCGAAAATGTTTACTGGTCTGAACCATAAGCAGATCTCTACATAGTAAGCATGTTGCTCACACATACCACTAAAATTTAAAGTGTACAAATGTGAAAAATTATTAAGGCACTGATGGAAATGTTTAGTTCTGTCATGGTGTGTGCTGTGTGCAGGCAGGAGACGAGGACCCAAACGCAGAACTCATAGAGGCAAACGTAGAGTCAAAACAGCTTTAACCCTTTAAAGCCGGTTGGAGCGGGCACGCTCCGTTTTGCGTAACTATTTTAAAATCCCGGTAGCACTGCAACCACGTGAGCTAGCGCAACAATTTTTTTTGCATACGAAACCGGAGAATTTGTACTTACATCTTATGCCATCAGCTTGTCCTAAGTCACAGTTCCTTCCACATATAGCTTTGCAAAAACTGCATAAAAAGCGCTTGCAGGAACAAAAACAAAATATTCCCGAAACACACTTTGCCGATCAGCTGTTCATAACACTTCCTACATCCATCAGCGTGAACTATCGCATGTCCACTAGGGCTGCCACAAACGATTATTTTGATAGTCGACTAGTCACCGATTATTTTTGCGATTAGTCGACTAATCAGATCATCATCCATTGAACGTAAAACGTACAGCTTATTGCACCAGCAGCATCTGCTCATATATAACTATCATTAGCTTACAGCTTTAAGTGTTTAAGGTATGTGCTAACTAAAAATAAAGACAAGATGATAGTTTATTAAATTTTAATGAAATTTGCAGATTGTTTCGGTGAAGTTTAATAAACTCCTTGCTATCTAAAATATAACAGGACACCGGAGTAAATTCTCCAGCATCTCACACTTCTGATAATCAGCTGTCTGCTTGACATTTATTCAGCTGTGTAAAAACTATAACTTTAATCTCAGCCAAACCGATTTACTCAGGAACAAATAAAATACTAAAAAAGCCAAACAATAACATTTTTAAGTTATCTAAGTGACTTATATATGTTTAAAATGAGTAGCGAAAGACAGCGGTGGGTTTGAAAACGATTTGCCGGGAGTCCGGTGCTCTCACAGCTCTAGTGAGCCTTGCCCCTGGCTAGCTATCGAGCTAGTGGGTAACAGACGTCTCCGAAAACATCGGAGCGCTTTTGAAAATATGCGGTGTCTTGATAAACTGAGCAGATATTTGAGGTAAACACAGCTACATTCTCGCCTGAAAATATGTTAAATGTTTATTTTGTGACCCAGAAAGAATAATAAGCGTAATATTAAAACTAACTAGCTGCCGCCATTGTTGGAAACTGAGCTGGGCTGTGCTATGAATTTTGGGACACAGCTCCGTTATTACACTCTTAAATCCTGCTACTTATTCCTGCGTCTTTTGGGATCTTACAAAGCTTCAAACGACGCGTCGACTATTAAATTAGTCATCGACGATTTTGATAGTCGACCTAATCGTGGCAGCCCTGATGTCCACCATGACCTGCCCGAAACCGGAAGTGAAGTCATTTTGCGGAAATGTAGTTTTTTACCATCGGGGCCTTATGAGCCTATACTGATGTTTTTTAAAGTTATATTTGACTTTATGACTTTCTGTGTCGTTTCTGGGATGCTTAGGACTCATATTGCACTGCTGGAAATATGCTGTCCTGCATATGCTGTTATTTTGCAAATTTGCATTATAATATTTATTTGCATTTTTCCTGCAGTATATGAAAATTGGTGTATTTCAAAAATAAAATTATGAAGACACTTAAAATAAATTTCCTGTGGTGGGAAACTATTTTGTGCAACTTTTTTGTATTTACAGTTTTGAGGGATAAGCCTCTTAAATTTCTCTAACTAGAAATATATGTTAAAAAAACAAAAACAATTTTCAATTTTTTTGTAGTTTATTGCACTGTTTTGCAATTTATGTAAGTACTATACACTTAATGCATACATATTATTAAGATTTAGGCTATAACGGTTGTATTGATGTATATCAACTTGAAATGCTCCTAAAAATGGCACTACAGCATGTAAAAATATAATATAAGCTCTGGCAGACTTGGTTCTATGGTAGGTCTTAAAGGGTTAATGCTCAACTCCAACATAAGAAAACTGAATATACAATCATAAACTTTTGCAGGCAGACAGAACACACAGCATAAGAAAAAGGTGAACCAATGTTAACAATGCGACAACAATTACCAACTGACAGGAGATTAAAACACACTGGCAGGAACATGAGGAAAAGAGGAACAGGTGGACACACAGCTGGAACTTATTAGGCAAGACAAGACAAGGAAGAGGAGAAGTGAGAAATGGAACGAAAATCATACATGATTCCAAACATTTTTTACAAATAAATAACTGAAAAGTGGGGTGTGCGTAATTATTCAGCCCCCTGAGTCAATACTTTGTAGAACTACCTTTTGCTGCAATTATAGCTGCCAGTGTTTTAGGGCAGTGGTCCCCAACCCACGGGCCTCGGACCGGTACCAGTCCGTGAATCGTTTGGTACCGGGCCGCGAGAGTTGAGGCTCAGGTGTGAAATGTATGGTTTTCAGGGTTTTTATCATTTTCAGCGTTATTTTGTTATCGTTTTTATCGTTAACTCGGTTTTCCTGGGTCTTTTCACGTGTGTTATGAATAAAACTTCTTTTTTTCGGTACCGGTACTAGTTTTATTTTGTTGTATTTATCCGCTACACCTTAAAGGCCGGTCCGTGAAAATATTGTCAGGCATAAATCGGTCCGTGGCGCAAAAAAGGTTGGGGACCGCTATTTTAGGGTCTGTCTCTACCAGCTTTGCACATCTACAGACTGAAATCCTTGCCCATTCTTCTTTGCAAAACAGCTCCAGCTCAGTCAGATGGACAGCGTTTGTGAACAGCAGTTTTAAGATCTTGCCACAGACTCTCGATTGGATTTAGATCTGGACTTTGACTGGGCCATTCTAACACATGGATGCGTTTTGTTTTAAACCATTCCATTGTTGCCCTGGCTTTATGTTTAGGGTCGTTGTCCTGCTGGAAGGTGAACCTCTGCCCCAGTCTCAAGTCTTTTGCTCCAAGAGGTTTTCTTCCAAGATTGCCCTGTATTTGGCTCCATCTATTTTCCCATCAACTCTGACCAGCTTCGCTGTCCCTGCTGAAGAGAAGCACTCCCAGAGCATGATGCTGCCACCACCATATTTGACAGTGGGGATGGTGTGTTCAGAGTGATGTGCAATGTTAGTTTTCCGTCACACATAGCGTTTTGCTTTTTGGCCAAAAAGTTCCATTTTGGTCTCATCTGACCAGAGCACCTTCTTCCACATGTTTGCTGTGTCCCCCACATGGCTTGTGGCAAACTGCGAACAGGACTTCTTATGGTTTTCTGTTAACAACTTTCTTCTTGCCACTCTTCCATAAAGGCCAACTTTGTGCAGTGCACGACTAATAGTTGTCCTATGGACAGATTCCCCCACCTGAGCTGTAGATCTCTGCAGCTCGTCCAGAGTCACCATGGGCCTCTTGGCTGCTCTTCTGATCAGCGCTCTCCTTGTTCGGCCTGTGAGTTTAGGTGGACGGCCTTGTCTTGGTAGGTTTACAGTTGTGCCATACTCCTTCCATTTCTGAATGATCGCTTGAACAGTGCTCCGTGGGATGTTGAATTGAATTGAATGAATGCTTTATTGGCCATATGCAGGTTGCCCCGCAGAGGAATAGGACCCCCCCCCCCCCGACTTACACACACAACAAGGACATCACATGGGAATACAGTCGGAGATCGGCAGCGTTGCAGAGAAAACACTGAAAAATTACACAACAATGGGAAAAAGTACAAGAGGAAAAAAAGAGACCTCTTCTCACGCTGGGCACCTATGGGAGGACAGCATGAGAACAGGAAACAAAAAAAACTCCTCTTCACAGAGAGCACATTAATGTCCACATCACAGCATTAGAGCACGTGACTAGCCACAGGGGTGGATAGGGGGGTGGGGGGTAATCCGAAGGAACACAGCAGTCGTCCTATACAGCGCTACCATTTCAGCGCGGCACGCAGACCCGCAGTCTTCCCCCGCAGGAAACAAGCATCGAAGGCGTTTGGAAAGGGAGGGGGATGAGTGCGTGCTTATCAGTGTAAGTGTATGTGTGTGCGTGTCCAGAGTTCAGCTGAGACAGTGTCCCTCGCCCTATCAGGCTAAGTAAACAGTCTGCCAGCCAACCCAGGTGGCCTTGCATGGGATGGGAAGAATAGTCATCACACAGTCGTTATCAGGGAGTTGTTTTGGTGGGCTCCAGCCTCGGGCCTGAGCAGCTGGCGCCGTGGTGTCCATATGTTGAATATTGTTGATTTCTCCTTTACAAATTTCTCTTTTTCATATTTCTGGAGAGCTTTGCAGCTCCGAATTTAGCACTCTGACACTGGTCTCTCGATCTCCCGTTGGAGAGCCGCGAGCCTCCCCATGATGGTATCAAACTTCTGTTCCGTGGTGTTGTCATTCTTTTGATTCTGAGACCCCACAGCTGCAGTGAGCCGTTCTGCGATGTGTTCCAACTTTCGCTCAAGGGTGTCAATATGAGCAGGCCCCTCTCTGATGTATCCCATCATATGCTCAATGGTGTTAGTTTGAGTCTTCACGGCAGCTGTAAGCGTCTCCAAGGTGTTAACCATGCTACGTTCGGTGTGAGAGGTCGCGCCTCGTCCCGTCGCTTCAATTCCAGCGGTCAGCCTTGGGGGGGTTTGAACAGCTGGTTCCGCTCTCTTATTTCTCCGATAAGTCAGGGCCAAGCCAGCTCCGATCAGCAAGAACCCTGTTATCATGGTTCCGAATAGGTAGATGTCTTCAGCGTCCTCGATAGACAGTCCCGCCAGGCACAAGATCCTCCAGGTCTGCCACCCGTCCATCGTGTATCCGGCAGGGAAAGTCCCTCCAGGGCACTCAGGCTCTCCCGAGCCCAGACTTCTCGTTGAGAAGAGGGTGTCAATAGCATTCAGAGACCAGTTGATCAAATCCATAATTCTCTTTTAGGTTTTAGAGAACGACAGTGAGAGACTGTTCCAGGGAAAGTAATGCACATGAGACAAGACAAGGACACAAGAGGCTAAGCAGGGAAGATAAGGGGAAGGAGGAGAAGAGAAAAAGTGCGACCGCCTTCACCGAGAGCCAAGAGACAGAAAGGCTTGGGCAATCTTTTTGTAGCCTAAGCCTGCTTTACATTTCTCAATAACTTTATCCCTGACCTGTCTGCTGTGTTCTTTGGACTTTATGGTGTTGTTGCTCCCAATATTCTCTTAGACAACCTCTGAGGCCGTCACAGAGCAGCTGTATTTGTACTGACATTAGATTACACACAGGTGCACTCTATTTAGTCATTAGCACTCATCAGGCAATGTCTATGGGCAACTGACTGCTCAGACCAGAGGGGGCTGAATAATTACGCACACCCCACTTTTCAGTTATTTGTAAAAAATGTTTGGAATCATGTATGATTTTCGTTCCACTTCTCACGTGTACACCACTTTGTGTTGGTCTTTCACGTGGAATTCCAATAAAATTGATTCATGTTTGTGGCTGTAATGTGACAAAATGTGGAAAAGTTCAAGGGGACCGAATACTTTTGCAAGCCACTGTAAAGCAGATTACATTAACATGAGACAAGTAAAGCAGGAAATCCACAGACTGAACTCAGAGACACAATACTAACACAGTACACAGTACAGCGACCAGAGTGACATGAGGGGCAAAGGAATCCACAAGCTAAGAAATACTGAACAAAAACCAAAACACTAGTAAACAAGAACCAAGAAGAAAACAGACTAATAAACAATAATGCAAAATCAAAACACTGGGCCACAGGCCTAAGAACATAAGTTCTGACACTTTCATAAGAAAATTTCAAATTTCAGCTTCATATGTGAATATCTGTGATATATGAAATACATAGATGTTGTTGTTTTTTGTTAAATGAATGTGGATGTCTGGATTGGCTACAATTATAAGAAGGCATGCTGGGGCAGAGCTCTCTTATACGTAAATGTTTTGGCTGTGCTTGAAATACCATGAGAAATCTCTTCTTGTCTGATAAATTTCAGTTTAGAAACTCTGAATTCCATATTTTCCAAAACAGAATAGGAATATTTATTCATACTTACCCAGACCTGTAAACTGTACACATCTAAAGATTTCCATGCTGCAGAGGAAACATGTTATTCTTTAACTTAAACTGATAACAAAACAAAATGAAACTTGTGTTGTTGTCTTTGTTTTTCTGTGTAGATTTTGTCTGAGCAGTGGGTGAAAACTCATGTTTCACATTGTCCTGGCTGAAGTAATATGTTTATTTAGTTATATAATGTATTGTATGTAATTTGAGTTCTAATTGGTTTGTATCATTATGCTTTGTCGACAGAAACCACACACGCACACACTCTTGCCCTGCTGTGGCCACATTCTCAACTTGAAATGTAAAGAATGACAACTTTATTCCTGGATTCTGCCTGTTTGTTCCTCTCATATCCAAACATTTGCAAGTGTTCTGACCCGACACTCTGAAGTGATTGCTGCCAGCTCAGATTTCCTGAAACCTTCTAAACACACATGCATAAATTTTCACCTTTTTGCATGAGTTAATGGTGGAAATGTGTTTATGTAAATGAAAACCAAATATCAGGCTGAAGAAATTCATTCATGTTGCTAATTACTTTGGGACCTTCAATTCTTCCTGTGCCTCTAAAAACAAATGCAACTTTGACGGTTCGAGCCCCAGCTTGGACAGTCTCTGTCGTTGTGTCCTTGGGCAAGACACTTCACCTGTTGCCTACTGGTGGTGGTCAGAGGGCCCAGTGGCGCCAGTGTCCGGCAGCCTCACCTCTGTCAGTGCGCCCCAGAGCAGCTGTGGCTACAATGTAGCTTGCCATCACCAGTGTGTGAATGGGTGGATGACTGGATGTAGTGTAAAGCGCTTTGGCGTCCTTAGGGACTAAGTAAAGCGCTATACAAATACAGGCCATTTACCATTTACTATGTCCTTATGGTATAGTGAGGGTGCTGAAGCCAATCCCAGCTACCATAGGGAGAGGCAGGGTTCATCTTGGACAGGTCACTTCAGGTCAAACTCAGGACCTTGTTGCTGTGGGGCAACAGTACTAACCACTGTTCCACTGTGCTGCCCATGAGACATAATCACTGTTATTAAAATTTATTTATTTATTTTTAAAAATCACAGTTTTACATACCTATTCTGTGTAACTTTATCACAGGTTTCCGGATGGTCTCCATCACTCTGAGCTGCTCTTCATCAGTCCAGACGATAATGCCTTCAGTCTCCTGCTTCAGTACAAGTTGCTCTCCCTCCTGAATGCTGCAGAGCTCCTCCTGTTCCTCTTTAATCTGTGGAGGCTCTGGGTCCTCCTGGTCCAGACTGGAGTTCCTCTCCTGGTTACAGACCTGCTGCTCATCCAGACCCTCCTCTTCCTCACAGTCATGTCGTTGTGGGAGGTCTTGAGGAACAAAGAAAAGCAAGAACAATAATCACTAATGTGTTGATAGAAAAACTAATTTTTAAAAGCATGAATCAAAACCTGAACAAATGGTGATCAGCCTGTCATATGACCCATTATGAGCCACACACTTTTAAAAACCCAATTCTTTGATCTCCGGGCTAAAGGAAGAACAACACTTTGTGTTTTAATGCTCAATCAACAATCTAATCAATACAATTCTCTTCATTCCATACCGACTCTTTGAGCAATACGGACGGGAGATGTGCATGGGAGGGGTGCTGCAGATCTCGAAGTGTCTGACAGTTACACACACTCTTATAGCCTCAACCCCCACCGAGTCATTGTTACGGCCTCCGGCCTCAGGTGGCCCCGCCTTCCTCTAGGTAAATCAATGTGTTCCAGGACTCGTGTGTGTGATTGGTTACTGGGAGACCCGTGCCAACCCTCTCTTATGCAGAATGAAGTGTGCCAGACCACACGGACGATTGGCTGCCCCGGGATCCCGTGATGCTCCAAGAGGCAATCAGTGGCTGATCGTACCCACCTGTGGCTACAAAAGGCTGGAGGTCCTTCACTCAGTGGCTGCTGCTTAGGACTGAACATGCAGTTTGCCCTTCGTGCCTCCCTCGTCAATCTTTGTTGAACTTGTTCATATTGCTGAACTTTGTCGAATCTTGGTGCATGCTTTAAACTTAGCCTGATTAGAGTTTTGAGCTGCTAGCTGGCTGTGAGTAGGATTTTGTGAAGCTGGCTTGCCTTAGTTAAAACCCTAGCTTTTATTTTGTGTGCGGCCAGCCTGCCTTAGTTACCCTTTAACTTTTACTCGTGACTGTTCTTTCTTTATGTAATAATTGTCTACCCAGTGGTCTGTTGCACAGCCCTGTCGGTTTTCTGTTTAAAGTTTGTAAATAAAACCTTTTGCTTTACTCAGTTTTGTGTTGGGGGGCTCGTGTATGTTACTCCCTCCCTGACGCCTAGCAGAGGGGGTCGTAACAGTCATAAAACCTAAGCATTCACATTCTTTCTCTACAAGGTATCATGAAACAGTGTAATATTCCATTCCTGTTTTTTTCTCAAAATAAATAATCAATTAATTTTATTACATGTACATGGGGATGTTCACAGCTCAGCCTCCAACATCAAAATCTGCTGGGGCAGTCCCAACAGCACAGATATTATCAACAACCTTTGTCTCTCAAAACTATGTGCCTGCTAATGCCTCTATCTCCTGCCTCCCTATCTCGTGTCCTTGCTGCCCACTTCTTCACACACTATGTTCTCCTGGCTTTGGCTTACCAACACCTTATCCCACCAAAGGCAGCTTGCCGTCGCCTCTGCTTCTCACCTACACCTCTGACCTATTCTCCCAATTCTGTGTGTGTGCTCTATGTGTGAATGTTTAGTAGCTTGACCTATGACCTACTTAAATAAATAATTAATATAATGCTTTACTATGGTTAATACAACTAAATCCCTAATACTACAATAATCTATTCTCACAACACACACACACAACAGCTCAGGGAAATAGTTGTGCACACTCATAGCTACATGCTAACATGTTAGCATTGAAGCTCCTCACTGTGAGCAAAGACACAAAGTTCACCAAAGTAAACTGCAGGGTGACACCATGAAAACATCAGTGTCTGAAATCCTTCTTTAAATGAAGCTTCACTTCAACTGCAGAGAAGTCTGTTAACAACTTGTTAAATGTGTTTTCTGCTGACATCTAACTAGATCTTTACTGCACAGCCTCAGTGTTTACAGAGGATCCAACACACACCTGATGTACTCAACACTGGAATATGTTAGAGAGAAAAAAGTTTAATAAATAAATCAATTAAAATGTTTTAAAAACGAATCTATCAGTGACCATGGACCTGCACCAGTCCAACATAGTCCATCACTGGACACTGACCCACAGCACTGATAAATACCCAGTTTAACATCTTCTAGTAAAGTCAGTCACACTGAAGAATCTGAGCTTGAACAGCACAGAGTTAAAAACATGTCCATACCTATGATGTGTGAGTTTCTGTCGGGTTTCCAGCTGATATCCAGCAGTCTGTGCTGACGGTTGATCTCCTCCTCATACTGGACGATGGTTTTTTGAACCTCTGAGAAGATTTCTTCACAAACAGCAGTTAGTCTCTTCTTGATGAACTCTCTCAGATACTGAGCTGAACTCATCGCTGCTTCAACTGGGGCTGAGCGGATCGATACAAGCATCGATGAAGCGATCCAGACGTTGGTATCAGATCCACACTGATGTGACGGGATCAATACTTCAGTTTGTGTCTCTCCTCCAAGTTCAGTCCGCTTCATCAACAGCAGCCATGTCTGCACACACACCGCTCCTCTACCACAGTAGTGCTGTCCTCCTCCGTTCTTCTTCGGGGCCTGATGGCGTTTGACAAATCAGCTTACAGGTGCATTAATCCCGCCTATTGGACTGGAGTGTGGACAGGAGAATAGCAGGAAAAACAAGGATAATTATATTCTTTCATCAATTTTATAATTCGATAGAACAATCATCCATTTACTCGTATTAAAGAAGACTGCTATCATCATTTCCTTATTTGTTTGAGCTTTCCTGATTTCTGATTCCAAATATAACAAACTATCCATCGTCCCTCTTTCTTCATGAAACCCACTCTGATCCCCAGAGAAGAGACTGTTAGTATCTAAAAATCAGCTTCATCTGTTTTCATTCTCTCCCCAACAATACGATGGGTTTTTAACTAGTTTACTATTGTCTTTAAAATGCACACTGGATTCATTCAACACGTTTATGAGAACGCATCAATTTACTAGACGATTTAATTACACACTAATCAATATTTATAACAAATAATATATTTATGAGCACAATATCATTTTTAAATAATCTCAAAACATTTCTGACTGTGTGTCTAAATGAAATAAAGTCCAAGATAAGTCAAAAGCTGTGTCCCAATTCATAGGCCGCATCCTTTGGAGGCCGATTATGCCACAGCCAGGTGACAAAGGCTGTCCTTGTTCAAAGGCTGCTCCCAATGCGGCCCACAAATGCGTCCTCTTTTTTCATGGATTTCAAGGATGGGTTGGGTTCTTTGGTGGCTCAACCTATCCCAGGATTCATAGCCTGGCGATGGTTGTGGATAATTTTCGAAAAAATGGTGGACAGCTCAAATGGGACAGCCAAAGAGTAAACTTTTAAAATTAAGTACTAACTTTTATGTCACTTCTTTTGTTTTGATGGTTCACTTGTTAAGCTAAAAGAAAGGTGCTTTATTCATCTATCTGTCCTGCACTCTCTCTCTTTTTCTTTCTCTCTGATTGTGGAATAAAAGTATGAACATGTATTTATAAGTTACACTTGTGTTTGAATCCTGCAGCTTATCACACATTTGATTTCCATGTGTGACAACTGCAAGTGTCCAGAGTGAGGACAGACTGAGGGACCCACTGCTGCACATCATCTGTGAGGCTTTGCACCCCTGATGATCCACCAGGACAAACTCAGCAGTGTGTGAGGAAGAGGAGGAGGAAGAGCCAGCAGCAGCTGACAGATGGAGAGAATAGACAGACTGTTCCCTGTTTGTGAAGGACTGCTAGAAAAGTTTAACATAACTAATTGTCTGTCCTGAATCAGTCTTATTAGGTAATGTTCAAATAATTTTATCATTCCAGTGTTTTCAGTGTGGGAGAAAGTACTCAGGGCCTTCAAGTTACACACTATGAAAGGCAGCAACAAGTTTAACATTCAGAAACCTAAAGTATGTATCAGCAGCAGAATGGAGCTAAAAATAAATGTTTGTTTCAGTTCTATGAAGCTTTGAGTATTTTGGATTAGTAGCACTGCTGTGTTTGTTGCATCATATTGCTGTAATTGTTTATATGCTTTATATATTCTGAGGTAAGTTGATCTATAGTGTTACATCATATTTTATAAGGATGTTATGTGTTTGCGTACTTTCTGCCCAGTTTGACCCATTTAGCAGAAGTCAGCCTGTTTAAGGGTCTGATATCTATTCTGTGTGACTTAAAGCAGTTATGACATGGTCTGATTTTCTCACCCAATAAAGGAATATTTCATATATCAGTCTACTCTTCATTTTATCAGAAACAGTTATCACAGCTCGTACATTTTCTTTTTACACAAATATGTAAGCATTAAGCCAAATTTAGTAATGCCAACATATTAAAAGAACAATATTTGTCTCTTGTATATGATACATCTATATATACACTGTCAAAGGAACCTGTCTTCGAGTGAAGATTTAGGAAATATAAATGACTGCAACTTGAATCTTTACTGGAGCTCAGTATTTGACACTGAGTTCAAGTTCATTGCTGTAATTACTAATAATAATTAATATAATAATAACTTTAATATTGGTCATATTATAGTTACATTGCCAAAGTGAGATGACCTTAGTCTCATGAACAACATTAGCTAATTGTTATTTACTAGCTAATCTTAAAATCACTGTTCAGTACAGAAATGAAGCCCAACAATCCTGTAATCTCAGCCTCAGACAAATTTTAGTATTTGTTTTTAAAGCCCTCCATGGCTTGGTGTTGTTTTAAAATAGCTTATGCCGTATCCATCTGTGAGATCTTTTACTGTCTGTAGCAGGGGTCCCCAATCCCAGTCCACGAGGGCCGGTGTCCTTGCAGGTTTTAGATGTGTCCTTGATCCATCACAGCTGATTTAAATGGATAAATTACCTTCTCAACATATCTTGAAGTTCTCCAGAGGCCTGGTAATGAGCTAATCATTTGATTCAGGTGTGTTGACCCAGGGTGAGAGCTAAAACCAGTAGGGATACCGGCCCTCGTGGGCTGGGCTTGGGGACCCCTGGTCTGTATGAATCAAGTGCTAAAACATCAGTTCTGCCTTCTGGGGTACCTCAAGGATCTGTTTTAGGTCCGATTCTGTTTTTGCTTTATATATATATTCACTCTAGGCCAAATTATCAGATGTTACAATATTATTTTGTATCATCTTTATGCTGATGGTATTCGGTTATACTGTTCTTTCAAAGCTTCTGAGCTTTATAAATTGTCTTGTTTAAATAACTGTCTGTCAGAAATCAAACAATCGTTAAATGACTATTTCCTCCAGTTAAATACAGATAAAACAGAAACTTTAATTATTGCTCCTGATTACATGTTTTCAGAAATATCATTTGAAATATCATTTTTTCAGCATATCAGTTGTTTATATCTTTCAGTTCAATCGAGCCACAGAAACCTGGGTGTCATATTTGACAGTTCAAAGTCACTTGAGAAACACTCCAAACTACTGTTTCTGAACTGTTTATATCATCTAAAAAACATTTATAAACTCAAACTACTGTTGTCAAAGGCAGAACTTGAGTGATTATTCATGCTTTTATTTCTTCTCATTCGGATTGCTGTAATAGTCTTTAACAAATCAGCTTTGGATTGCTTTCAGTCTGTACAGAATGCTGCAGCAAGACTTTTAACTGGCACAAACAAGAGGTCACATATTACTCGAGTTTTGGTTTCTCTTCATTGGCTGCCAGTGCATTTTAGGGTTCATTTAAAAAAAATTAGTAGTAACTTTTAGAGCTCTACACGGTGAAGTTCCCCAGTATATCTCTGACTTGTTGAAACTAGGGGTGGGTTTTTATTACCAATTTATCGATAGATTCTAGCTTGGATAACGTGATATCGATTCATTAAAATCCTGAATCATACTATATCACTGTTGTGAGGTGGCGACGAGGCAAAGCAAACGTAGCCGATGTTTTACCTGATGGGTACAATGTTGCTGCTGCTCCTGCTGCTGATAGGGCTGGAGGGCAGGGCTGTGTTGATCTGAGACTGTAGACATTAAAAAGTCCATAGGAGAGATGGTAGCTGATTAAACAAGTGTCATGAGATAATAACAAAATGCAAAGATTGGTGACAGCGCTTGGAACCATAAGGCAACAAAAAACTGTGAGAAATAATTTAGGCTCTGCCTGTGATTCACTCTTTGCTTCTCTTCTTCCTTCCATCCCATCTTTTCATATATCACTCTCCACTTGCTATGTGAGAACAAGGCACAACTTGCTATTGCAATAAACTATAATCTAATTATCCACACCTAACAACTCTTGCACTTAATCTATAATAAAATGATGACAGAAAAATGTTATAGCCCTGCCTTTAGTAGCCTCACACAGCTCCTGCTGTTTCCTCCTCATGTCCTTACCAGGCATTTCTGGACAATGTTATATCCTGAGTAATAATTAAAAAAAAACCCATATACATAAAACACACACATGCACGCACACACAGTGACATTTTAGACCTTCTTCAGAATACTGTATATACTATGGGCATCACTGTGCTGATCCAGAATCCTTACATTATTATTTATTACTAGAGCTACAATAATAAAGCAATGAGGAGGAGGAAGTAATAAATATGAAATAATGTCATTATGATGATTCCATTTGTTTCACTATCCACTCTGTGCAGGGCAAAGCTTATTACATTTTTAAACTGTAGAGATACAATCATTTTACTGCTGTAAAATCCAAATTTTGTCTTATTTAAAATATAAATCTAATATAATCTGCTTCTTAATGTATGTTCTTTAAAATACAGCGTGTGTTTTTTAAAATATTATAATATATAATGCATAATTATGTGGACATGCATATTAGATCGTTTTTTAGTGAAATATAATCCCCCCAGAAAGGCAGGAAAAGCGCTGTAAAACATTTTTTAAAAGTTGCCTCAACAAAAGGGCACTTTGGGCACCCATCAGGAAAGGGGCGGGTGCTCCAGCCCCTCCAGCCCCCCCCCCCCTGCACGTGCCTGCTTCATCTCAAGCACTTAGGTCTTGTTGGGATTGAAAATGTTTGATTCCTTCTATTAAAATACGCGGTTATAATCATTTTCATATATTTACTGCAAATGTGCTCATTTCAGTTGGCACTCGGTCTTCTGAAGGTCATAAGCTTCGTTCAGCATGATTGTCAGGACTGATGACTGAAGGAAATGACTTGCAGAGGGGTCTCTACAGACGTATTGCAGAGGGCGTTTATCTTGCTGAACCACATCCCTACAAACACTCATCAGAGATCCGTTTCTCAGTATTATAGCACTCTTCATCTCCCTACAGGCGTATTTATCGCTGTTGTAGCTGAATCTTCCTTAGATAGTTAGATAGTTAGTTTTTGTTAATTTATGTTGTAAATTTATGTTGCATGTAGGGTTGCCAACCATCCCTTAAAATACGGAATTGTCCTGTATTTCGAAACAAAAGTACACGTCCCGTATTGAGCTAATAAGATAAGATAACTCTTTATTGTCATTGCACAGTCATACATAGTACAGTAAGGGACGCACTTTGTCCCGTAATACAGTGAGAATCAAAAGTAGTCTATAAATGTTTATGGAATTAACGCTTTGTTTGAAAACATAATTCCCAGACCCTCTCCTGCTTTGTGACCAATGAGCTGACAGCACACTTATGACAATTCGAGTATGACAATTCAGATTACCGCTCATCTCATTGGTCGAGGAAAGGTCGCTTGCGGAGAAAATACCGGAAGACAACAGATGACCACAACAAGAAGCATGGCCAACAGGGAAACAAACGCCGACACTGCGGTGCAAGTCTCGGACGACAGTACACCTAAAGCTGGACAGACACTGTGCGATTTTCAAACTGCACGATTGACTCGCAGGGGTTAGAAGTTGGTAGGTCACGATGCAGGGTCTCACACTATACGGCCCGATGCTCTGATGCGACCTGAGTGCTCACACTGTGCCTCCATAACATGAAGGTTATAACAGAAAATCTGTCGCTCTCTCTCCCTCTCTGTCTTTCACTCACACAGACACACCACCACCATCAACTTTGCTAAATTGCTAATGAAAAACATTGATCAGGCAGCTGTGATTGAGCAGCAATGTAAATCCAACTATTTTCAGGTTGTTGTGGTCGTGATCATTTTGTGATGCCACATCGAAAAGGCTCGGATGAGCTTTCCAAAGTTCTACAAGTTGTGCCTCCATTGCTTGTGTCCAGATCACACGCCGCACAGCCGTGCTGCTCAGTCTTTTTCACCGACGTTTACGTGTTTGCGAGTGAGCAGTGTGAGCGGCTGCGGTGACACGTCACGAGCGATTGATGATCGGGAGCTGGTCGTGAGGTGTTAATCGCTTCTCGTTACCCCACGTATACTACACGATGCACGATGAAGGCCAAAATCGGGCCGATCACCAAATCAGTCGCACGACTCAAAAATCGTCTCAAAATGGGCCTAAAACCGCACAGTGTGAGCCCAGCATTAGAGCAGCAATGTTTGTTCGCTCAGAGAAAGGGAAGAATGGGAAAAGGAAAACACCTGGCTGGAAAAAGTTAATATGGGCATGTGCAGTGAAAATCAGCGCTATGTGGCCAGAAGTGTGATAATATAACTTATTTTGTGTAATAAACAACTGCAAGGATAGATGATTACAACAAATAGATCACTAATACATAAAAGTAATACATAGATGAATAATGATGATGAGTTAAGATGCTTAATCATGGGAACAAGCGGGTTTACAAACAGGAGCAGCTGATTAGCATTAGAAAAGCTGAAATAATACCTCAGCTGAAGCCAATTGTACTAAATGCACTAAATGTGCACTGTTACAAGAATATTTTTCGTTCTATTGCTTTCTATTAATTTATATAATTTTAAGTTAAGCAGGACAGAGTTCTTTTAAAGAAAGATTTACTTATATTCTCAAAAGTTAAGCATGACAGGCTTCTGTTTAAGAAAGAGACCTGTTTTATTGTGTTAATGTTGTCATTTTGAGCTAAAAATAAATGGCTAAATGATCATTTGTTTCACATGTGTTCATATCACAAAGAATAGAATATGCATCTACTTAAATCAACTTCAAGTCAAATGGTTAAAAAAATAATTTCACACACAAAAAAAGAGCTAGAAAATTCACCACACTGGGAAGGGTGAAGACAACTGGGTCGCCCGGCCCTGGCCACGAGGTGTCCCTTATTTATTTTTCAGGGAGTTGGCAACCCTAGTTGCATGTAGCACCTTGGTCCTGGAGGAACGTTGTTTCGCTTCACTGTGTACTAGGTGTATATGGTTGAAGTGACAATAAAGCCAATTTCAACCTGGTTCCACTCACCGAACGACGACCGTCTGGAGGCGATTTTATGATCACTTTAAATCCGTCCTCGTGTCTCGTTGTCACGGTTACACTGCGCTCACTGTCCGTTTCCTCCACATTACAGGTTTACTTTCACTCTGCTGGTTGTTGCTCTGCTTTTACGCTTTGTTGTTTGTCTTATTATGTTTTCCTTGTTTCACCGCTTCTCTCTCACCATCTACTTCTGTTCTCATTTCACTTCCTGAGACGTCACTTCCCTCTGCCGTCTGCTGTCCATTCACAGCCCGTTTGGTCAATTCAGTCGCCCCTCCCCCCGACACTCCTGCTCTGCTGGTTGCCACAGCAGAGCACGTGACTGAGCAGACGCCTTTGTTTGTTTGTTTTTAGCAGATGAGGTGACTGAATATGATTCATTTACATATTTGTTGTCGTTTTAATCCGTAGCTCCGATTTTCTAAATGAAGCCAAGTATTTTTCTCCTCTCTGTGTCAGTGGGACACAGTAACTCTTATCTCTGAGTGAGTGCAGCACAGCACACAGCAGCAGAGACAGGATAACAAACTGTGTGACAGGCTGTTCATTGTTCCCACTTTATTAGAGATTTACATGATGAATTCGTAGGAACTAATTACAAGGTCAAAGATAAACAGACATAAATCACATGTGTTTATGTGTGAACAAACAGACATGTGTTAAACATATAAACATGCATTAAAGCCATTAAAGTGTCTTACAGTCCCTGTTAACACATGCCTACTGACACACAGTAATGTGTGTTTGAATACAACCTGAAACCTGTTAATGTTCTGATTTAACAGCAGATTTCTCCACATGCAGGGCAGAGAAATTCCTGCATCTGTCACACAAAAAGTGGAAAATATATTTGTTTGACATTTTAATCATAATAACAAAAAAATAAAAAATGTTGGTAGATCCACTTTTTAGGAAGATGAGGTGATGAAGAAGAGAGTATTGAGTGGAAAAAGGCCAGTGAGTTCATGTAAATGCTGCTTCTGCTGTAAGAAACAGACCTAAAAGTGAACAAATGCTCCATGATTCTCATTTCTATCCATCATCTTGAACACTGACTATAAATGTGTTCACTTCATTATTGTGTGATTTGGTTTCTTCACGTGTCTCCTTCAGTGCAAATAAAGGACTGTTAGAGTGTGTGCTGTATGTTTTTCTGAAGCATGACAATCCTTTCCAACAAGTATTTCCAGCTGTTTGTCTCCCCTCTGCATTTTAGTCTTTCTTCCTGTCATGTCTGTGTTTGTCCACCAGGTGTCTCCCTCAGCTCATTTTCTCCAAATCAGAAGCATCAGATTTGTGGAGACGCTGTACCTCCCAGCAGGGCTGGACTGGGACAAAAAATTGGCCCGGGCATTTTGACTAGCGACCGGCCCACCAGGTATTATAAGATAAGATAAGATAAGATAAGATAAGATAAGATACCTTTATTAGTCCCACAAGGGGAAATTTCATGTTAAGGCTGCCGACCTATTGCACACAATGGCGGCGCCATCTTACCCTCCGACCATACATACATTAAACAAAAACATTACATGGGGAAGACAGGTCAGAGAGGTATAACAATGGAAAAATGCACCACATGAGGAAAGATAAGGAGAAAAAAATAATCAGTTTGAGAACAGAAAAAAACACCTCTGCACATAGCACATGAAAAAAACATATCTTGCAGCTCCACCCAGCCATCAGTGCCAGGTAGCAGGGGCAAGCTCAGTTTTTTGCACCTGCCTCCTATCATTTAATGTGCAGCTGGAAATCAGTTGCTACAATTCCATGCTCTGCTCCTCCACCATTGCCGTTTATCTCTTCAAGGCATAAGAATCCAGCTGTGATGTTTTCTATCCCTCCTTCTGCAAAGTGCAGAAGCAAAGTTTGCCAAGTTGTTTCTTTATCCCTCATTCACAAAGGCAGGTTTTTCTACCAACAAGTTGCCAGTTTCTTTGCATCTATCATTGCAAAAAGGAGCAGCTAACCCTTCCAGCAATGGGATGCCATGAATCTATAATTCATAAATGCAGGATCAAGCTTTCTACCACAGAGTTGCCACTTTCTCTGCATCTATCATTGCAAAAAGCAGCAGTGAACCCTTCTGCTTCCAGGATGTCAGTTCTCTGCCATCTACATATTGTTTGCAGAAAAAAAAAAGAAAAAAAAAAGAAAAAGAACATGGGCACCAGATAGTGAGTTCATTGCTCTACTATCCTTCATTTGCAACATGCTGCAGCAAACTTCCTGACACTGGGATGCCAGTTTATCATTCGCAAAATGCAGAAACAAGTTTTTCTGCCACTGGGATGTGAGTTTCTCCGCTTCTAGCCTTCATATGCTAAGCAGCAGTGATTCCTTTTGGCACTAAGATTCCAGGTTATCTGTCTTTATCCCTGCTTGTCAAATGCAGCAGAAAGCTTTTTGCATCAGGATGCCAGGTTCTCTATATTCTAAGCTTCCTTCACAAAATAAAGCAGCTCACTTTTCGAACACTGGATTGGCAGCCTCGGCTATCTATCATTTGCAAAAACAACAACAACAAAAACTATTATCAGCTTCAGGTTGCCAGTTTGTTGCTCTGCTATCCTTGGTTTGCAACTTGCAGTAGTAAAATTTTCTGGCACCAGGATGCCAGTTTGCCTTCCTACTATCCTTCTTTCACAAATGTAGCAGCAAGCTTTCCCCACTGGGATGCCAGTTTCCCTGATTCTACCCACCTTCATAAAATATAACAGTGCATATTCCTGGCACCGTGTTGCCAGTCTTCTTCCCCATATCGTTCATTTGCAAACACAGCAGTAAACATTCCTTACACCGGAATGCCAGTTTCTCAGTTTTGTCCCTTCCTCCGCAAATGCAGTAACAAACCCTTCTGGTACATGGGTGGCATTTTCTCTGCCATCTATCCTTCCTTCGCAGTGCACCATCGTGGCAACAGGATTCCAGGTTCTCTATCCTCGATTGCTCTTTTTTAAGACATTTTAAGCGCATAATTCCTCAAGGCGTCCCTTCACTTCTCATATGGTTTTTCTAAAGATTTGTAATGTGCTGAATATGAATATGCATATTCAGCACGTTACGGCAGACTGGATGACATGCTCATGCTTTTCAGAATACTTTTATTCACACTTTTGTTTGCTGTTCACTCCAGACCGGCTGCAGCTTCTCAGCTCAGCTACACACATCACCAACAAGAACAACGACAGACAAAAAGCAGAGCGTTTTATGCCGGTGAGGTGTGATTGTAGATGACATGCAGGTGATTCCATCTCCCCTGCAGCAGCACCGCAGACCACACCCCGCCACAGGTATAATTTAAACTCACATGATTATCAACCATAAGAACAAATTCAGATTTATATTGTATAAGGCAGTGGTTCTCAGACTTCTTCATTCCCCACGTGGCAGGACAAAATATTTTCACACCCCATCTAAACAATGACAGAAAAGCCTAGCTGCAACTTTATTTAGACAATAAACTCATTCACAATGAATCCTTCAGTATTTTTTGTTTTAACTTTCATTTCAAACAACTATTTGTAACTTTCATTACTAGACTGCTTCATTAGTCTCCACCACTTCTTCAAAAAAGCAACAAATAAAGCAGAATGTGAACATTGCCAAACATGGAAAAATAAAGTTGTCTTATAAAAAACAACAACCCAGAAACCTGTGAACAGAGATGAAAAATATCGAACTTAGTGAGAGTTTAATACTATTCACTCTTAGTGGCTGCAGTGAGCCTGTTTTTGACTGCAGAGCTGTGGCATGGAGACAGAATTTATTTCTCTTGCGTCGGGAGCATTCACTGGGCAGGGCGAGCGGATCCAGTTGACTCCGCCTCCATTACAACCAACTAGACGTGGAAGTATTGAACTGCTTTTGTGAAAAATGAGTGTTGTCACATTACCGTTCAGTTTGTAGGTTACAACAGAAAATGATACATATACTGTCCTCATGTTATCGGACAGGATTATTTCAATAAACAAAAGGACATTTTGACTGATTATTATTTTTATTCTTCTGTTCAGAGCTAAAACCTCCAACATTTCAGGAGTAGTTAGTCATTATAAGAGGTGTTGGTAGACTAAAAATCAAGAGTGTGTGATACTGTTTGTCTATGGTGCGCCTGCTGCCTGCGGCACAGGGAGGAGAGGGCGGGGCGGGATTCTCTGGCTGGCGCAGCATCTAATAACCAACTCGAAAAATAAAACAAAATAAAAACAAACCAACAAACACGAAAACACCAGACATTATGATACAGACTTATAATTTGCACCGACGTTTTATGGAAATTCTATACACGAAAAGTGAGCGCGAGAGCCCTCGGTGCGCCTGCTCGCTGCTGAAGTCAAAGTAAACTTTATTGTCATCTCCGCTACATACAGTCCAGTATATAGAGAGACGAGACGACGAGGCTCCAGTTACAGCAGTGCAAGTAAACAAACAATAAATATAAGAAGAGTAAGAAAATAAATATACACTTTAGGACTAGAGGTAAAGGGATCAATAACAATTTAAAATTTATAACTTACAGTTTGATGATTCAAAGTCTCACACACAACCCGTCAAAAGGGGAGGGAGACCTGCTGCTTCCAAATAGAGCACATTTAATTCATAATGATGTAAATCCAAGTCCATTATGTATTCATGATTTGAATCCTGGGTTGTGCGAAATCCCAGAAATAAACCGTAGACAAAGCGAATCTGTGAAATAAGGTGTAGGTCTGTTAGGTTATGATTCTTGGGTTGGGGGATGGGTGTTCATACGGGAGTGCAAAATTAAAAACAAGATGGACAAGAAAAGTTCAAAGCCATCAGATCCTTAGTTTAGAAAAGGAAGTGTTTAGTGGGAGTATTCACCCAGGGCACCAAACAGGCTAGGATCACCACTGCATCCAGGAATAGACATGTCTTGGTGCCTCCATCTCTCATGACTGGATATTAACGTTGACCATGAAACAGCATTTCAAAAGAGCAAATATCTCATTTATTATCTCTAATATCACGGTGGTTAGCACTGTTGCCGCACAGCAAGAAGGTCCTGAGTTCAATTCTAACATCAGGCCGGGGTCTTTCTGTGTGGAGTTTGCATGTTCTCCCCGTGTTTGCGTGGGTTCCCTCCGGGTACTCCGGCTTCCTCCCACCGTCCAAAGACATGCAGCTTGTGGGGATAGGTTAATTGGAAAATCCAAATTGCCATTAGGTGTGAATGTGCGAGTGAATGTGAGTGTGAATGGTTGTCTGTCCCTGTGTGTTGGCCCTGCGACAGACTGGCGACCTGTCCAGGGTGTACCCTGCCTCTCGCCCTATGACAGCTGGGATAGGCTCCAGCGCCCCCCGCGACCCTGAAAAGGATAAGTGGAAGCGGATGGATGGATGAATAAACTGTCAAAACATTGGAACGTGCTCAGAGGTTAGCTGCTGTACGCTGTACAGACACACTGACCCTATTGTAAGGTCACTGAGAAGATGCAATGCAATACATCAACAACTGTACAGTGTTCGAATCTCTAATCAGCGATGGTGGAGAAATTCTAAAAGAACAACTTAGAATAAATAAAGCAGTAAAAAGTCACTCGTCAGTTTATTAATACTATTCTGAAAAAGTACTTAAATGCTCGATTTCACTGAAAGTAAATTAAGAACATTTAAAATTATAATTGATTCTATAGCAAAATGGATCATCTAAAGCAATCATCATTGTTTCATTTACTCCTTGATCTTGTTACAGGTTTTCTTTGTATTTATATTTTACAACCATGTTTCACTTTAAAACACGTTGTTAAAAGAAAGAGAAATATGTGTGCAGCCACATTTTTGTTTATGTTAAATAAACATTATTGGTCATTTTACCAACTGATGTTGCCTTTTGAAACAAGATAACTATAACTGACAACATTAATTTGAATGCAATCAGTAAATACAGTTAAGACTGAATATGTGATCCGATAGAATACCAGAGTCAGATAAACATTATTGAAGCGGGACACCAGAGAATAAAAGCAACAAACAAGTACAAAACTAGAAAATATATACTTAAAAAAACATACTTGAATTCACTCAAATTTTGTCATGCCTTGTACGTATTATACACTTGTAGGAAAATAACGTGTCAAGCAAAAACATTTTTGCTGAAAGATCAATGTGAAGATGGAGCCTCCAATCACAACATCCGCAGGTGAAATATTAATATGAAAACATAAAAGTAGAGCTTGTTTTCAGAATTACTTAATTCTGGTAAAACTCTCAATTACATAAAAAAGAATTTACTTGACAGGTCTGGAAAATGAAACCATGGCAAAGTGTCTTAAATCTGCATTTTCTTTAACAAATAATGAATTAGACCAACTGTTAAATTGACATGCAGTTGTTTGCACTAAAGGAAAACACCACTATCATCTCATGCGGCTACCACATTGGCGCCAGCTGCAATGCTGGAGCTGAACAACAACAATCAGAGCTCTGCTACACCCTTAAGTAAAGTGGCATCAGCGGCAGCTGGTGACAGCTGATGATGAGCGGCAGGTGTAGCAGCCTCCAATGCAGAACCCTTCCAGGATCGTGAACGAGCAAACACACACACACAGGGGGAGACAGAGGAAAAAGGGAGAGCGACCAATGACAATATGGAAAATAACATGGAAAACAAATATATTAATAAGGACCTCCCGGGCAGGACGATCCGAGAGGATTGCCAGCCCGAGTTAAGAACAAAACCCATAAGTGCTGGGTCCCTGGACCAAGGCCTGGACCCTGGGTCCTTAAATCAATGACATTAAACACATTGCTTATTAGTTTAGCTTGAGACTTTCCCATTTCACACTTATTCAAGAACAGCTTTCTGAACTTATATTTTATTAAATTTTTCTACTCAAATTTTTTGAAAATATGAACTGTACTGAATTTGAAGGTTTTTAGCTCTGGTGCTGTCTACTCTCTAGTTTTTTTCCACTTCAAGGCTTCGGGTGAACCCGTTGTGAGAACTTGCCCCACTGTATCATGTGACTTACTGAGATCACATGAGCCAAGAGTGGGTGTTAAGGCGTCTGGGAAGGGATCTCAAAACTGGATTATAGATGGCAGACAGTTGGTGTCATAAACCACCGCCTTTGTTCAAAGATGGTTGTTCACAGTGGACATAGATGGCTTCTTTCACTCTTCTTTTAAACCATTTGTCTTTATCAGAAATGCGAACATTGGCATCCTCGAAAGAGTGACCTTTGACCTTTAGATGCAGATGTACAGCTGAGTCTTATCCTGTCGAGGTGGCTCTTCCCTGTTGTGCCATGTGTTTATGCAGTGGCTGTTTGGTCTTTCCAATGTAGAGAACAAAGCATTCCTCGCTACACTGTACATGCAGCTCCTGTCTGTGTCATTGTTTCACAAATCAAGATACAGTGATAATCAAATTGGCCAGCAGGTGTCACTGTGGAGATATAACAAATTACTTACTTATTTAATCAATATAATTCCAGCACAAATGCCTCAAACATTTCAGTGTTTCATGAAGCTTCACTTTGCCCATGAGTACGAGAAGCAGAGGAGGAAAGGGACAGTAGCACACAAAGACAGAGGCAGCGATGTGTCCTTCTGGAGTACAGATCGATACAGAAATATCAATTCCTCTTATACCAGATAGCTATGTTCCACAATCGTTTCTATATATTAAAACATCAATATTTTAGTAAACTGAGGTAAATTTGTGGTTTATGATTAACAGGAACACAGTGTAAAGTAACTACATTGTTGCTATTGTTGGGATCATCTAAATGATTGGTAGGAACTACTTCTGTCACAGTGATATGTAATGCATCATCGCTCACATGTGCTCAGTCACTCGATTTACAATAATAGCTGATTATAGTCATGTGTGGATCTATTTCAGCTCCACAAACAGCCAAGATGCAGTTTGTAACACATGTGACAAGACCACAATCCTTATCAAACACAAACAAAAGTAAATCATAACACAGAAGCGTCTTCAAATTAGCCTGTAGGGGGAGGTGAACAGTCACTGTGTTGTTCTTTACTCCCCTATTCAGAGGTGCAACATTTCTGCTGGGATGTATGTGATGTGGGACAGCTACTGGAAAGAAGTAACCAAGTTGACCCCGTCCTCCAAAATTATCCCAAGTGTGGAGGAAGGAGAAAACTCAAGGTGTACTTTAGGGAAGAGCTCAAACACAGCTTGCCTGCTCTCTGAGGTGTAGACGACTTGCTACTAGAGCTCATGCCAACAATCAGAGCTATGCCAAATGTCAAATCTTCCTGTTCCGGTGGCACCACAGGGTCAGTTGTTCATGCCAGTTCATGGTCAGCAAAAAGTAATCCCCAATACCAACATATGCAGCCAGCCAGCCCTTCTTCTATAGCCCTGCCCATCGACGGAGAAGACACGTGCAACATGATCATGATAACTGTGTACACTGTTACAGGTGTGGTAGCAGTGAGCACTATTGGGCACGAGTGAGAGGAGGATAGACAGCTCGGGTAAAACTTCTTTATTTATTACGTGTATTTTGTGTTATTTCGGTCATTAAATATTCTGACATGGTTGCTGAACAATCGCTGTGTTGTTCTTAACTTAAGTTATACTCAACACAGACGAGCACTATCCAGGTACAGAGGGACAAAATGTGGTGCTGTTGGCGACGTGAATTCTGGAACGTGGCTGATGTGTAGGCTTAGGGTTTTTTTTATTGAGTACCATGTGTTCAAATTTACACTGACTAATATGGTTATGAAATAACTGATGAAATAAATACATGCTACACTAAATAGCTGTATGAGTTTAGCCTGGACTAAAATGTGCGTCCTTGAAATCACCTCACATGAATTTAGTTGTCCGAGATTTAGTCAGCTAAGGTTGCATATAGCATTTAAACTGGATTAAATAGGCCAGGTATCATAAAAATGTACAGCATACCTGTAGTAAAACAGTCACTGCAGGCTTTAAAAAATACAAATACAGCTCAAAAATATATCATACATAAGATAATAGCTTATATGTAGAAAATGTTTCTCAGCTGTATTATCATTATAATCAGTCACATTTGCTTTTGATTGTTAAATTAATATTTCAAAATGTTGGCATTGGCTTTTCGGGTTCTTTATTTCTCTCATGAGAATTCTTCACATTTAAACAATAAGAACAAGTAGTCTGATGTCTTGCATTCATTATGAAGGTATACTTTTAAATACACTACGTTTTATTTTTAGTTTCAGAACACATTAGGTTTTTGCACAAAGTATCAGATCAGTAACACCGACATTACCTTGAATTTTACTTGGTATCACTTCAGAAAAGACATCAGTGGTATCACACGTCACTTTTAGAGGCTTCAGAGTGTGTTGAGTAATCCAGGAAGATTTTTGTGAAGGTTGGGGAAACCTGCATTCAGCTGAGACTGAAGAAGTCACTTGGATGAGTGACGAAACGTTTCTCCCACTGAAAATGTCCGAAGGAACGACAATCAACCTTTTGAGACTATTCAAGGGTCTTTTTGAGATTGAACCAGCAAGAAAGAGATTTTCCCGTTTTGATTTTGATCTGATTTCTCCCAATACCCACATAGTAATAATAACTACAGAAATACCAATAAACAACACAGCACATCACATGTTCTTACATCTTTCTTATAATTTCTGTTGTGTTCAAAAGAGCTTGGATTCAACAACATCGCCTCATCTATGCTGAGACATTACAGAGACCTGCAAGCTCAGGTAAGTCACAGGATGTGATGATAAGACAGTATACAAACATAAGATTAGATAGTACATTTCTGTTAAACAACATTATTTATATTTATTTTCTAATTAGTTGGACATAAATTATCTGACATTAAGGAGTGGGACTACAGTTTTTCGTGGCCCTTCTTCCCCCTTTTCACCTCAAATTAGTGGAAGGGGATCTGCCTGGCATGGGAGACACAGGTAGCGCCGAATGAGGTCATCCCAAAATCACGTCCTCAGTTCATCTTCATGCCATCTGCCCTTATTTACTAGAAATGCTGTCAACATTGATTTAAAATGTAAGGGACTCTCTCAGTTATTGATTTTTTTTAAATGGTGTGTGTGCAGACTGAGGTGTGGGTCGTAGCTGTTTTTCATTTGTTTTTTCTCTCTTCTCCAGCTCAGCCAATCACAGGCCAGCAGCCTGTGGCTAAAGGAATGGCCAAAGCTCTGTTTGACTTCACAGCAGAAAGCGAGGATGAGCTCACACTGAAGGTGTGTGAGGAGCCATAAGTATTTGGACACAAACACACTGTAGTCTTGCCTCTGTACACTTTCAAAGTGCTGATTTTATACATAATCCCTCCTTCACTGGCATTAATACCTCTGTAGACTTCATGTTGACAGTTCCAGTAATCTGACGAGTTTCTCCTTGGATAATGAGAGAACAGGACTCACCTGGTCATGAAACTATCAGTTAACTATTCACGTATTTTTAAGCCTCAGAAAATTGGCTTAAAAAAAGAAAAAGTATAAAAACAGTTGTTAATCCAGTGTTTTTGTTAAGCGCCTTAAATTAAGGCTGAAAGACTGCACTTCAATCACATCTTGACTGGTTGATTTCAAATCCACTCTGGTGGTGTACACAAGAAAAACTACAGAAAACAATATATCACTGACAAATCCTTACAGATATAAATAAAATACCCTGTCAGATTTCCTGTGTTTACTTTTAGGTGTTGATTTTTTTGGGTGGGTTAATAACATATCTGCTCTCTCTCTTTGTGTTTCTGTGCAGGCCAGTGATATAATCACACAGGTGGAGCCTGTGGATGAACAGCTGATGTGGGTAAACAAAGAATGAAACTGCTGTTTGCTGCCGCTCTATAAAACAGGTTGGAGGTTTTGAACTGGAAACCTCCGACCTGTCGATGCTACAGGGAGTGCTGGTGCTCCCACGGACACGCACATGAATCTGATCCAGTGTTGTTGAGAAAAACTGAAACTTTTAAAGGAATACAATCAACTCAGGGTATGCTGGAGGTTTGATAACTTATTTGAAGTGTCTGTGGTCATGATATCTGCGCACTGGATGATTAAGAGGCGGATTTTCCTCTCAGGGTCCATCGGTGGATCTAGCCCATATAATAAATAAACATGTAACCCAATAAGTATAAAATCCAGAAAGCTGGAAAGAAACAACATGGGGCAAACACAAGTCTAACTTAAGTTCCACTGCTTTTTGTAAGAAAAAAAAAATCAGATTGTTACAAGCTTAATTTACATAAAATGTCATGAAAAAAAATTAAACCAAATTTTTCATGATTTGTCAGATTAACCTTCTGAGGTCCAAAATATGATTGGCCATTTTTGACTTCTTTTGATTTTACATTTGTATTTCACCTTTAAATTGTTTCATTTTATTTTTCCCCTTGCCTTGTTTGGTATCATTCTTTTCAGCTCAACCTCAGTGGTCTGAATTTAGTTGTTTTTTGTCCAATTCAATTCAATTTTATTTATATAGCGCCAAATCACAACAACAGTCACCTCAAGGCACTTTATATTGTACAGTAGATCCTACAATAATAGAAACAGAGAAAACCCCAATAACCATATGACCCCCTATGAGCAAGCATTTTGGCGACAGTGGGAAGGAAGAACTCCCTTTTAACAGGAAGAAACTTCCGGCAGAACCAGGCTCAGGGAGGGGCGGAAGACAGGATAAAGACATGCTGTGGAAGAGAGACAGAGATTAATAACAGATATGATTCAATGCAGAGAGGTCTGTTAACACATAGTGAGTGAGAAAGGTGACTGGAAAGGAAAAACTCAATGCATCATGGGAATCCCCCAGCAGCCTACGTCTATTGCAGCATAACTAAGGGAGGATTCAGGGTCACCTGGTCCAGCCCTAACTATATGCTTTAGCAAAAAGGAAAGATTAAAGTAGAGATAGTGTCTGTCTCCCGAATCCAAACTGGAAGCTGGTTCCACAGAAGAGGGGCCTGAAAATTGAAGGCTCTGCCTCCCATTCTACTTTTAAATACTCTAGGAACAACAAGTAGGCCTGCAGTGAACTCGTTTTTCAGCATCACTCTGAGACAGGACATTTCTAATTTTAGAGATGTTGCACAAATGGAAGAAAGCAGTTTTACATATTTGTTTAATATGTGCGTTGAAGGACTCCAAGGTTCCTCACAGTATTACTGGAGGCCAAGGTAATGCCATCCAGAGAAAGAATCTGGTTAGATACCATATTTCTATGATTTTAGGGCCCAAGTGGCAGGACAAGAGATGAGAGATGAGTCCACTGTCAGAGGCCATAAGAAGATCATTTGTAACCTTCACTAAAGCTGTTTCTGTGCTGTGATGAGCTCTGAAACCTGACTGAATCTCTTAAAATAAACCATTCCTCTGCAGATGATCTGTTAGCTGTTTGACAACTACTCTTTCAAGGATTTTTAATATGAAAGGAAGGTTGGAGATTGGCCTATAATTAGTTAAGACAGCTGGGTCTAGGGATGGGTTTTTAACCCTCTGTGGTCCAGGGTATACTTGGCCGTTTTTGACTACTTTTGATTTTACCTCTATATTTCACCTTTAAAAACGCTTTATCTTGCCTTGTTTGGTATCATTTTTTTTCCAGCACAACCTCAAATATCTGAAATCTGAGTTATTTTTTCCATTTTGGCATATTATATTAGCACAATTCATCTAAATTCAGACAAAAAAATTCAAAATCCGAATAGAAAAAAGTTATATTTTATACTGTAAAACCCACAAACATGTTTATTGAATCATTTTCACAACTTGGAATGCAAATAGAAATTGTACAGTTCTAAAAATCCTGCACATGTTTTGCAAACAACAAAGTTATATGGTACTATTTACCTAAAAATGCAGCCAAGGCCTCAGGCGTTTTTTTTTGTTTTTTTAATATAACCATTTAAATCTATTTACAGAACAATCAGGTGTTCTGCATCAAATAAGAAGGCACACAAATTATTTGTGCCAGTCCAAATAAAAATAGTTTGTGTTCAGTATAAGACAGAGGAGAACACCACAGGCCTAAACCCTGCAGGTTTGACAGCAGGAGGTGCATCAGTCCAGTTTTCCAGGTGGAAACAGCGTTTACACTGGAATCTGCCTTTGGTGGCTTTTTGGAGCAAATGTGACATTCAGCAGTCTAACTGACACACAATACAAAACAATAACTACACAACACACTAACTATAGGCTCCAAACACACTACACGTCACTAATGTCTCACATATGAAAACTCGCTCTCTCTCTCTTTCTTTCACTCGCCCGCTTTCCGTCGCGGGTGTCACTCCTAAAAACTTCCTCTTTTCCTTAAACAACAAGTGTCACATGTTGCCATATCATTTTTTGATTGGCTGACATGGTAAACTCTAACACCAATAGGGAAGGGTGTTTTTTCTTTTTCTTTTTTCACTCGCAAGTGGAGAGTGTTTGCTAGCGCTGTCCTTAGAAAACGCAGTTTTTACCGTTCTTCCTGCTGTAAACACCACTGTTTTGTTCAGAAAAAAACATTGCGTGTATTTTTTATCATAACATTGGTTTTACCTGGCCAATCGAGACAATTCAAAAACTGGTATATAGTTTGAAGTTCGCATTTTCGACCCAATGGAGACTGAGTCGCTGCATCTTGTAACTGTGTCATCTTAAATTGGTCATGTGATTTTGACACGCCGGTGCATCCGTCGGCCCCAGAGGGTTAAGGCAAAAAAAGGGTGGGACTAACAAGCTGTACTGGGGACTTCCCTCTTCAAGCATGAAACTTGGTATTTGATACTTTTGCTTCCTGACAAAAATAAACACAATTCTTGACTGTTGTTCAATTTTGTTGATTTTTATTTTGATAAAAACTCACTTGAGCAAAGGATTAAAACTATTAAATAGAACGGGAGCATACCGAACTTTAACCATCAAGAAATGTGAGATCAGTTTTTCTGATACAATTAATAGAATAATGTAATAAACTGAACAAACAACACAGAGTTCTTTACTGCTCTGGAAAAAAATAGTGACTTGAATATGGATCATCTTTTCACTCAGGTGTTCACCAATGACTCACAGCTGTCTCACATTCTCTAAATATGAACATTTTAACCAGGATGAATTCTCATGTGCTTCTTTAATTGCGTCCTCTGGACAAATCTTTTCCCACAGGTGCTACAAGAATATGGTTTCTCACCTGTGTGAATTCTTGTGTGTTTTTTGATAGCTGATAAGTCAGTAAATCTTTTCCCACACGTGCTACAAGAATATGGTTTCTCACCTGTGTGAATTCTCGTGTGTTTTTTGAATGCTGATGGGTCAGCAAATCTTTTCCCACAGGTGCTACAACAATATGGTTTCTCACCTGTGTGAATTCTCATATGTTTTTTTAACGCTGATGAGTCAGAAGATCTTTTCCCACAGGTGCTACAAGAATACGGTTTCTCACCTGTGTGAACTCTTAGATGTGCAGTCATTCTGTATTTATCAGGTAAAGTTTTTCCACAGACATCACACTGAATAGACTTGTTCTTTGTGTCCGTTCTACTTGGACGTCTGTTCTTCAGCTCCGTACGTCTAGAAGATCCTGAGTCCACATGCTGGCTTTCTTCATGATCTCGGCTCTCTGCTCTAGAAGAGCTGTGAGAAAGGAGCTGCTCACTTTTTGGTTCTGGTTCACTGTGGGAACTTTCCTCATAAGTGGGTGTCACCATGAAAGTATCAGCCTCCTGCTTCAGTCCAAGCTGCTCTCCCTCCTGACTGCTGCACACTTCCTCCTGTTCCTCTTTAATCTGTGGAGGCTGTGGGTCCTTCTGGTCCAGAATGGAGTTCCTCTCCTGGTTACAGACCTGCTGGTCTGTAAGAACATCTTCTTCCTCAAAAGCATGCTGCTGTACAACATCTGAAGGAACAAAGGAGAAAAAATGATAGCAAAACAAACATTTGAGAAAATATTTACTGGTCTTAACCATTAGCAGGTCTCTACATAGTGAGCATGTTGCTCACATATACCACTGAAATTTAAAGTGTACAAATGTGACAAATTATTCAGGCACTGATGCAAATGTTTAGTTCTAACATTCTTATTAGCAAAGGTCAAATTTCAAATTCATATGTGAATATCTGTGACGTATGAAATAAATAGATGTTGTGTTTTGTTAAATGAATGTGTATGTCTGGATTGGCTACAGTTATAACAAGGCATGCTAGGGCAGAGTTCTATTACATAGGTGTAAACGTTTTGGCTGTGCTTGAAATGCCGTAAAAAAAAATCTCTTCTTGCCTGATAAATCTAAGTTTAGAAACTCTGAATTCCATATTTTCCAAAACAGAATAGAAATATTTATTCATAGTTACCCATGTTGGAGTCAAATGTTAAATATTGTCATTGTGTTACTTAAATTTGTAAGTCTTAGTTCAAGCAGCAGCATCAAAGACATTCCTTTGTCTCTGACCACCTCTCCAGCCAATTTGTTGGTGGGGGAGGCTATAGTGTTTCATTATAGGGACATCCTATGTTAAGGTTGTGTTTTTTGGTTAGTAAACTTCCTGCCATTATGACCCTTTTGTGGGCAGGAGGACACACAAGTGCACCCCCAAACACAAACACACACACACACTCGCACATGCATATACATACACACACATGCACACACGTGCACACATAGTTATTTGGATAAAAGTTGCCACTGTTGTACTTAAATTTGTAAATCTTGTCCTAAACTGCATGTTTAGATGTTTTTCTGTTCCTCCCCTACACACCTTAGATGGTGGGGAAGGCAATTAGCTTAGTGTTTAACATTTCATGAAAGATTCTGGGTTTCCTTATTTGGTAAAGAATGTTTACTTCCTGCCCTTTATAGGCTCACCTGTGTTTGTATATAGTGGACCGCTGAAGGGGTTAAATCGTATACAGGGGTGAGGGGAGACGACCCTTTGTGATCAGAAGACAGTGCCTTTAACTTTTATGACCATATGGGTTTTACAATGGGTGGTGCTTCTGCTCACGGAATAAAAAAACTGCAGGGAAGGCTGGTTCTTTGAAGTTGTCTGGGATCGGGCAGGAGCTCTTAGCTCCAAGACCCTGATCCGATCAGCTTCCCTTTAAAATGGATAGAGCTTTGTTCACAGGAATAAGTCTCTGAACTAGGGCTGGGCCATATCATACCGTTCACAGTAATACCAGTATAATGTTGGGCAACGACAAGAAAAGGAAATATCGCGATAGAACATGGGTAAAACGCGCATGCGCAGTGCCTTTGTTTTCGTACGCACATGGCGAAAAAGGCACAGCGGCAACTGAGAATGACAAGGGTGAAAGTGGATCGTTGAATGAAACGGAGGAACCAGAATTGGTTTGTAAAAATGCAACTTCAGCGGTGTGGAACTGGTTTAGCTTTCATCCGTCAGATTTATTACCTTTTCCTAAAAGACTTTCACATGTGGGCACTCCCATATGCAATGAAACAAAGAGCCCCTTATCCACTCCCCACTTAATACAGGCGTCTGGGATGTTTGGGTTAAAATGATGCAATTTTGAGAGGGTAATATAGTCTTGTTAACCATCTATATTGAAGTAATGTTGATTGTCTGACTCTAGGCCAAGGAGCATGATTTATACCACTCATCATCAGATATATCCATTTGCAAATCATTCCTCCATGCCTCTAAAATAGACTCTATGGAAAACTCCAAAGAATCAACAAACACTTTGGAAAAATGCAGAAACTTGACCTCTCCCATTTAGATGTTTTATAACTGTGCTCTCTAGAGAACAGTAGGTGGAGAGTTCTAAGCTTTAACCTTGTGTGGTTAAAATAAAATTTCTTAATTGAAGAAAATTGAAAAAGTGTTTTGCAGGAATAGAAAATGTACTTCTAAGTTGTTCAAAAGACATTAGAGTATTATTCCTAAATAAATCAGACACTTTTCTTATACCTTGATCGAATCAAAGTCTAAAGCCTGCATCTGCCCTACCGGGAGGAAAGCTGTTGTTTCTAAATATTGGAGGGAACCTTGACAGTTGTGATGTTTCTCCCAAGTAGTTATGTGTTTCAAACCAGATTATTATAGTGTTTTTCAGAAACGGATTCTCAGTTTGTTTATTTAGTGTCTTCCTGGTAGCCAAAAAGTAGCACATTAAATTTGGAAGTTTTGATTTAGTATTGATTTGTTTAAGTTGGTGCAAAACAGGATCACATCATCAGCATATAGGGCAATACGATGGTCAATATTGCCTACTTTAATTCCTGATGTTTTTATGAATTGAATTGACAATGCAAGAGGCTCAACTGCCAAGGTGAACAAGAGAGGTGACAAGGGGGACCCTTGTCTAGTTCCGCGGTGTAGTCTGAATGGTGTGGAAAAATGACTGTTAGTTAAAATCTCTGCTTGAGGATTGGAGTATATCAATTGAATCCATTTAAAAAATGTGTTTCCAATACCAAACTTTTTCAGAACTTCAAATACAAACGGCCATTCCATCCTGTCAAAGGCTTTTTCAGCATCCCCTGAAATTAAAGCATTGTCTCTGCCCTTTTTTTTCATAAATGATATTCATGACCCTCCAAATATTGTGAGAAACTTAGATGTTTCACATCTTTCATTCTGCTGGATTTTATGCATGCATTTACCTTTTTGCATGAGTTAATGGCAAAAATGTGTTCATGTAAATGAAAACAGAAAATCAGGCTAAAGAGATTCATTCATGCTGCTTATTACAGTTGGACCTTCAATTCTTCTTGTGCCTCTAAAAATAAATGCAACCTTGAGCTGTGGTTATTCTCTTCCATTTGTTCTTATTAGGGTATGGGGTGCTGGAGCCAATCCCAGCTACCATAGGGAGAGGCAGGGTTGACCCTGGAAAGGTCAACACTCTGTCGCAGGGGCAACACAGAAAGACAGACAACTATTCGCACTGACATTCATACCTATGGGCAATTTAGAGTCACCAACTAACCTAACCCAGCTGTGTGCATGTCTCTGGAGAGTGAACAAGGGGAGAACATACAAACTCCACACAGAAAGACCTAGACACCTGGGGCCCGTTCTTCGTACGTCGCTTACTACATCCAAGATCAAATGACACATCCAAGATCAAATCATCGCGCTAACCGTGAGCTCGCTAATCCGGTTCTCCGAACACACCTGCTGTTGACGATTAGTACAGCTGGATGAAGTAATGTGAGATCACTGGGTGTCGTAAAAGGGGCTACGCATCGAGAGTAGAAACATTGATCGGCAACCCTCTGATTGGTCGGCGAAAATGTCGAAGGAGCGCGCTCAGTATTTTTCGGCAGCAGAGCAAGAACTCTTGAGTGAGGGATTTCAGGAGTTTCAGAGTTTAATCAGAACGCAAGGGAACACTGCAAAGGCTGCAAAAGCAAGGAGAGAGGGCTGGCAGGAAGTTGCTGACAAATTAAACTCGTAAGTAATTTAATAATAACAATAATAATGGATTGGATTTATATAGCGCTTTTCAAGGCACCCAAAGCACTTTACAATGCCACTATTCAGTCACTCTCACATTCACACACTTGTGGAGGCAGCTACGGTTGTAGCCACAGCTGCCCTGGGGCAGACTGACAGAAGCGAGGCTGCCATATCGCGCCATCGGCCCCTCTGGCCAACACCAGTAGGCGGTAGGGTAAATTTATTAGATTACACTATATTATCCAATATTATATTACATTATATTATATTATGTTATATTATATCCCCTTTCACATTAGAGCCACAACAGGACCCACTAGAACATGGGAACAAGTAAAAGTGAAATATAAGAATATTCTACAGAATGGTAATATTTATCACTTATATTGCTTTTCGTCTCTAGGAAAGAGACCCTGGAATAATCTGTTTGTTTGTTCATAACAGCAACCAAGAAAAGGGCAGAGCAAACAAAGACAGGTGGTGGTCCTGCACCCCCTCGTCAACAAGTTGGTTAAGTAAATAATACCCTCACGGGAATATCGATATCTCTCTATGAGCACACTGTCGCGCTGAGCTAAAGGATCCTGTCTGTCCCGCAATATACGCTGAATTCTGAGGACTCTCCTTATCAATCTTGCACCTTCTGCAATGGGCTGCTCGTGTAAACGGACAGGACATGGCTGCGACAGGCTTCCCAAATCCACCTTCGCTTTTATAGCCGTGGTCTCTCATCTTGATTACACGAAGTGATTTGCAATTACTACTCTGAAATATGAATTACATCTGTAATAATCACATACATGTAATAGAATGTTAATAGTACATTTCCCTTTTTTAGGAAATGACCTGTATGTATCTGTGTGACATCAATAAAAGGATCAAGTGCTGCATTATCTTTAGTTACATTGATGTTATTTATTTATGGTGAAACAGTGGTGGAATATCGCTGTTGCTTTCGTATAAATGAAGCGGACATACCTGCGTGGCCGCGATCTAATCCTGTTTACATAAAGTAAGCCTGCTCCCGAGCAGGTTTACGTTTACGGCTCTGTTGCTATGACAGCAAGTCCCGGATGAGCTTCGGGGAACCGAACGATCCAGGATCACGTGAAATCGTCAACAATCAAATCCAGCTAACCTACTTAGCGAGGTACGAAGAACGGACCCCAGGTGGAGTCAAACCCAGGACCTTGTTGTTGGGAGCCAACAGTGCTAACCACTGTTCCACTGTGATGCCTGTGAGTCATATTCAATGTTATAAAGACATCACAGTTTTACATACCTATTCTGTGTAGCTTTATCTCAGGTTTCCAGATAGTCTCCATCTGTCTGAGCTGCTCTTCATCAGTCCAGACGATAATGCCTTCAGCCTCCTTCTTCAGTCCAAGCTGCTCTCCCTCCTGACTGCTGCAGAGCTCCTCCTGTTCCTCTTTAATCTGTGGAGGCTCTGGGTCCTCCTGGTCCAGACTGGAGTTCCTCTCCTGGTTACAGACCTGCTGCTCATCCAGACCCTCCTCTTCCTCACAGTCATGTTGTCGTGGGAAGTCTCGAGGAACAAAGAAACAGAAGAATAATAATGACCAATGTGTTGATACATAAACTCAAACTATTTTATAAAGCATGAATCAAAACCTGAATAAATGCCGATCAGCCTGTCATATGACCAATTATGAGCCACACACACACAGAGGGAAATAGTTGTGCACACTAACAGCTAAACGCTAACATGTTAGCATTGAAGCTCCTCACTCCACACAGAAAGACACAAAGTTTCCCAAACTAAACTGCAGGGTGACACCATGAAAACATCAGTGTGTGAAATCCTTCTTTAAACAAAGCTTCACTTCAACTTCAGAGAAGTCTGTTAACAACTTGTTAAATGTGTTTTATGCTGACATCTAACTAGATCTTTACTGCACAGCCTCAGTGTTTACAGAGGATCCAACACACACCTGATGTACTCAACACTGGAATCTGTTAGAGAAAAAAATGTTTAGTAAATAAATCAATTAAAATGTTTTAAAACCTAACCTATCAGTGACCATGGACCTGCACCAGTCCAACATAGTCCATCACTGGACACTGACCCACAGCACTGATAAATACCCAGTTTAACATCTTCTAGTAAAGTCAGTCACACTGAAGAATCTGAGCTTGAACAGCACAGAGTTAAAAACATGTCCATACCTATGATGTGTGAGTTTCTGTCGGGTTTCCAGCTGATATCCAGCAGTCTGTGCTGACGGTTGATCTCCTCCTCATACTGGACGATGGTTTTTTGAACCTCTGAGAAGATTTCTTCACAAACAGCAGTTAGTCTCTCCTTGATGAACTCTCTCAGATACTGAACTGAACTCATCGCTGCTTCAACTGGGGCTGAGCGGATCGATACAAGCATCGATGAAGCGATACAGGTATTGCTATCAGATCCACACTGATGTGATGGGATCAATACTTCAGTTTGTGTCTCTCCTCCAAGTTCAGTCCGCTTCATCAACAGCAGCCATGTCTGCACACACACCGCTCCTCTACCACAGTAGTGCTGTCCTCCTCCGTTCTTCTTCGGGGCCTGATGGCGTTTGACAAATCAGCTTACAGTTGCATTAATCCCGCCTATTGGACTGGAGTGTGGACAGGAGAATAGCAGGAAAAACAAGGATAATTATATTCTTTCATCAATTTTATAATTCAATAGTATAATTTGCCATTTACTGCTAAAATTGTCATTTGTGCTGCTTCTGTTTTAAAGATATTAATGAAAATGTAAAGGTCAAAAGATCAACCAGCCCCTCCACATTACACAAATCAAACTAAATTGATGTCAAACATTTGTGCTACGTTTTGTGCTGCAACATATTTTGTTTGTGCTGCTATCATTTAAAATATATTAATAAAATAAGGTCTTGATGCGTGCTTAATGATCAAGGTAAGTAAATCTCAAAAGGTTGATTCTGTTCATCAGACAGCTGGGCCAGTATATCGCTGACCTGTTGAAACCTCGTGCTTCATCCCGAGCACATAGTTCTTCAGGGCAGAAGTTACTGTTGCCCCCACGTACTAGGTTCAAAACCTGTGGGGATCAGGCTTTTCAGGCACCAAGGCTGTGGGACTCTATCGTTGTCGTTACGCTGCCAAGACTCCACTACAAACAAACTTATATTCAGTAAAAGGACTAGATGTTGTAGTCCTTGATAATGCTTCTGATTGAATTTAATCTAATTGTGAAGCACTTTGTGATTTTTATCTGTGAAAAGTGATATATAAATACATTTTATTTAATTACTTGATGTATTTTATGTGGCAGCATGTTATAGAGTCGTGTGTCTTTATTTTGCTGAACCACATCCCTACAAACACTCATCAGAGATCCGTTTCTCAGTATTATAGCACTCTTCATCTCTCTACAGGCGTATTTATCGCTGTTGTAGCTGAATCTGGTTCCACTCACCGAACGACGACCGTCTGGAGACGATTTTATGATCACTTTAAATCCGTCCTCGTGTGTCGTTGTCACGGTTACACTGCGCTCACTGTCCGTTTCCTCCACATGTTGTTCTCCTTTTCCGCTTTGTTTTCTGTTTGTTTGTCTTATTGTGTTTATCTTATTTCACCGCTACATCGCTCACCATCCACTTCTATTCTCATTTCACTTCCTGAGACGTCACTTCCCTCTGCAGTCTGCTGTCCATTCACAGCCCGTTAGGTCAACTTAGAGCCCCTCCCCCCTACACTGCTGACTGAGCAGACACCTTTGTTTGTTTGTTTGTTTTTCGGTTTATAAAACTTATAGAGACAGTGTAAATAGGCCCGTACAACAAATCTGCGACATGTTGAAAGACACTTGCTTAACCTTCTTATTGATACAATATTTATCACAGGTCCTCCATCATTCTGCTGCTGTATGTCGTTAAATTTTTCTTTCAGTCTCTCTGCTCATTTTGCTCCAGGTTCATTTGTGTGTAATCATTTTCTCACATATGAATTCAGATCAGACTCACTGATGAACTTCCTGCGAGCAGAAACTAAAATTAGTGCAAAAACAGCAGGAATATTTGAAACATGGTGGATGTGTTGCAGACGAGTAAGAAGCAGAAATTTCTGCCTAAATTTTATTGGAGTTTTATTATTTTTATTTTAAACCATAATGTTTGCTGATATCATGCCTCTGTTGTTTGCTCTCATCAATGTTCTGTTTTTAACTGGTTTTCACTTCTGGTCCAGATATTCTTCAACTAAACATCAGAAACCTTTATTCTAAACTAGTTTTTTTTTTTTAAAGCATCAGATACAGAGTAACTACCATGATTTTAATGAGTCTTCTGGCAACAGATTTGAACTGGGACTGGTTATCTTATGTACTGAGAGAAGAAATCAATACTCACTACAGCTCACTTTTAGATTTTATTTGTTCTCCTCCAAAGTCTGGATTGTAAAACTGAAAAGCCTAAAAGGAAAATTCCTGCCAAATCTTCTGAAATTCAAACAAAGCAGTTCAAGTAGTTATCAAGTAGAAACCTTTCATCTAAAAATGCCTTTAAATGATTTTACTCTAAATACAGTAACTGGTTGTTAGTAGCACGATTACATAATTGTAAAAAATGCCCATAAATGTAAGTTCATTTTGAATCAGTGCAATATTATTTTCACACATCAATGGACCACTGAACTTCTCAGCTTCTAAAATGTAAAGCCTCATTTAGAAACTACACAAGTACATATAATGGTCAGGGATCAACATGAACCTGTCTTCTCTGTTTGACTTTAATCAACTCTGCAGTGGCTCCATCAGAGTAATAAAGATAGCCGCTCTATGCTGGACTATGCTGAGTGAATGTGGTCTGGACTCTGTGGAGGAGAGTCATGGTTTCAGAGACGCTGTAGAAAGACAGAATACCTGCTCTGTGATCCAGGTACACTCCTACTCTGGAGGACCGAGGACCTGAGAGGACAGTGAGGACTTTGTTGTGCAAATATTTGTAGCTGTTTGTGTAACAGTGTGATACCCAAGATTTATCACTGTTTCCAAAAAAAGAGTCAAACCCTGGGGCCCGTTCTTCATACCTCGCTAAGTAAGTTAGCTGGATTTGATTGTTGACGATTTCGCGTGATCTTGGATCGTTCGGTTCCCCGAAGCTCATCCGGGACTTGCTGTCATAGCAACAGAGCCGTAAACGTAAACCTGCTCGGGAGCAGGTTTACTTTATGTAAACAGGATTAGATCGCGGCCACGCAGGTATGTCCGCTTCATTTATACGAATGCAACAGCGATATTCCACCACTGTTTCACCATAAATAAATAACATCAATGTAACTAAAGATAATGCAGCACTTGATCCTTTTATTGATCTCACACAGATACATACAGGTCATTTCCTAAAAAAGGGAAATGTACTATTAACATTCTATTACATGTATGTGATTATTACAGATGTAATTCATATTTCAGAGTAGTAATTGCAAATTACTTCGTGTAATCAAGATGAGAGACCACGGCTATAAAAGCGAAGGTGGATTTGGGAAGCCTGTCGCAGCCATGTCCTGTCCGTTTACGCGAGCAGCCCATTGAGGAAGGTGCAAGATTGATAAGGAGAGTTTTCAGAACTCAGCGTATATTGCGGGACAGACAGGATCCTTTAGCTCAGCGCGACAGTTTGCTCATTGAGAGATATCAATATTCCCGTGAGGGTATTATTTACTTAACCAACTTGTTGACGAGGGGGTGCAGGACCACCACCTGTCTTCTTCTGCTCTGCCCTTTTCTTGGTTGCTGTTATGAACAAACAAACAGTTTATTTCAGGGTCTCTTTCCAAGAGACGAAAAGCAATATAAGTGATAAATATTACCATTCTGTAGAATATGCTTATATTTCACTTTTACTTGTTCCCATGTTCTAGTGGGTCCTGTCGTCGCTCTAATGTGAAAGGGGATATAATACAACATATTATAATATAATATAATGCCATATAATATTGGACAATATAGTGTCATATGATAGATCTACCCTACCGCCTACTGGTGTTGGCCAGAGGGGCCGATGGCGCAATATAACAGCCTGGCTTCTGTCAGTCTGTCCCAGGGCAGCTGTGGCTACAACCGTAGCTGCTTCCACCAGTGTGTGAAAGTGAGAGTGAATGAACAGTGGTATTGTCATGCGCTTTGGGTGCCTTGAAAAGCGCTATATAAACCCAATCCATTATAATTGTTATTATTAAATTACTTACGAGTTTGATTTGTCAGCAACTTTCTGCCAGCCCTCTCTCCTTGCTTTTGCAGCCTTTGCAGTGTTCCCTTGCGTTTTAATTAAACTCTGAAACTCCTGAAATCCCTCACTCATGAGTTCTTGCTCTGCTGCCGGAAAATACCGAGCGCGCTCCTTCGACATTTTCGCCGACCAATCAGCGGGTTGCCGATCAATGTTTCTACTATCGATGCGTAGCCCCTTTTACGACACCCTGTCAGCAGTGGCGGTCCTAGCTTTTCTGGCGCCCTGGGCAAACACTCCCTCTGCCCCCCCACACATACATACGTACATAAAAATTAACGATTGTACATTGACAAAAAACTGTTGTCGGAACGATACTGAATTTCACTACAGAAACACACACACACACACACACACACACACACGAAGAGAGAGAGTATGCATAGTATGCAAACGGCTACCAAACAGATATCATAATTAGTCATACAATGAGAACAGGACAAATCAACAACTGACAATGACTAATTAATATTAAAATCTGTAACATATTGTATTGTTTGGAGTTTAGTCTGTTACTGTAACTATTTTTACCAATTCTTCTTGGAGCAACTGTAACCCACATAATTTCTTTAGGGATTAATAAAGTATTCTGATTGTTTCAGGATTACCTGCCATTATCCAATGACACATCTTCTTACCTGTATCTTTTGCTCGTCTATCCTCCTCTTCTTTTGTCTTTTTTTTCTAAACTGAGCACCTGATGGCTTTGAACTTTTCTTGTCCATCTTGGTTTTAATTTTGCACTCCAGTATGACCACCCATCCCCCAACTCGAGGATCACCACAAGGTGTATTTCTGGGATTTCGCACAACCCAGTATTCAAATCAAGAGTACATAATGGGCTTGGATTTACAGCATTATGAATGAAATGTGCTCTATTTGGAAGCAGCCGGCCCCCTCACCTTTCGATGTGTTGTGTGTGAGACTTTAAATCATCAAACTGTAAATGATAAGTTTTAAATTGTTATTAATCCCTTTACCACTTGTCCATGAGTATTTTGTCCACATCATCCTCTTCATGCATGTTGTCTTACTCCAAGCTGTATAGGCTCGAAAGCCTACTGCCAATTAAGCATATTAGGTGATGTGCATCTCTGTAATGAGGAGGGGTGTGGTCTAATGACATCAACACCCTATATCAGGTGTGCATAATTATTAAGCAACGTCCTTTCCTTTGGCAAAATGGGTCAAAAGGAGGACTTGACAGGCTCAGAAAAGTCAAAAATAGTGAGATATCTTGCAGAGGGATGCAGCAGTCTCAAAATTGCAAAGCTTCTGAAGCGTGATCATCGAACAATCAAGCGTTTCATTCAAAATAGTCAACAGGGTCGCAAGAAGCATGTGGAAAAACCAAGGCGCAAAATAACTGCCCATGAACTGAGAAAAGTCAAGCGTGCAGCTGCCAAGATGCCACTTGCCACCAGTTTGGCCATATTTCAGAGCTGCAACATCACTGGAGTGCCCAAAAGCACAAGGTGTGCAATACTCAGAGACATGGCCAAGGTAAGAAAGGCTGAAAGACGACCACCACTGAACAAGACACACAAGCTGAAACGTCAAGACTGGGCCAAGAAATATCTCAACTACAAGCCTAAAACCCCCCACTCCACTGATGACTTGCTCTTGGCCAACACCCTCAACGACTTTTACTGCCGTTTTGACGAGCCATCAGGCAGCCTTCACACCTCCAACGGCCCCAACAATAGAGACACTTTGGACACTCATTCCCCCACCTCTCCCCCCTCCATAGAGCCATCACCACCTTCAAACTGTTCACCTACAACACCCCCCTCCTCACCCCACACAAAAGAGGATTTCACACCACCTCCTCCCACCACAACTCTTCATATTCATGAAGAAGGTGTGAGGAAGCAGTTTAAGAGTCTGAATGCTCGAAAAGCTCCCGGCCCAGACGGTGTGTCTCCTGCCACCCTCAGACACTGTGCAAACGAGCTGGTCCCAGTGTTTTCTGGCATTTTCAACTCCTCACTGCAGACATGTCATGTGCCTGCCTGCTTCAAGTCCTCTACCATAATCCCTGTCCCCAAGAAACTGGACTAAATGACTACAGACCCGTGGCTCTGACATCTGTGGTCATGAAGTCATTTGAGCGCCTGGTTCTCTCCTATCTCAAGACCCTCACGGCCCCCCTCCTGGATCCCCTGCAGTTTGCATACAGAGCCAACAGGTCTGTAGATGACGCCATCAACATGGCCCTACACTTCATCCTGCAGCATCTGGACTCCCCAGGAACCTACTCCAGGATCCTGTTTGTGGACTTCAGCTCTGCCTTCAACACCATCCTTCCAGACCATCTCCGAGGTAAGCTTTCCCAGATGAATGTGCCTGATCCCATCTGCCGGTGGATCACTAACTTCCTGACGGACAGGAAGCAGCACGTGAGGCTGGGAAAGAATGTCTCGGACTCCCGGACCATCAGCACCGGCTCCCCTCAGGGCTGTGTTCTTTCTCCTCTGCTCTTCTCCCTGTACACCAACTGCTGCACCTCCACCCACCAGTCTGTCAAGCTAATCAAGTTTGCAGATGACACCACCGTTATTGGACTCATCTCGGACGGGGATGAGTCTGCCTACAGGAGGGAGGTTGAACGTCTGGTGTCCTGGTGCAGCCACAACAACCTGGTGCTGAATGCCCAGAAGACAGTGGAGATTATTGTGGACTTCAGGAAGCACACAGCCCCACTTCCCCCCCATCATCCTGTCTGACACCCCCATCACCTCTGTGGACTCATTCCGCTTCCTGGGTACCACCATCACCCAGGACCTGAAGTGGGAGCCCACCATCACCTCCGTCATTAAGAAAGCCCAGCAGAGGATGTACTTCCTGAGGCAGCTGAAGAAATTCAACCTGCCAACACGGACGATGATGCAATTCTACACTGCAATCATCGAGTCCATCCTCACCTCCTCCATCACCGTGTGGTACGCTGGAGCCACTATCAGGGACAAACAGAGACTGCAGCGTGTTGTGCGCTCTGCTGAGAAGGTGATTGGCTGCAGACTCCCAGCTCTGCAGGACCTGTACACCTCCAGGACACTGGGGCGTGCAGCTCGGATCTCAGCTGACCCTTCTCACAGTCTGTTTGACCTGCTCCCCTCAGGCAGGAGGCTCCGGTCCATTCGCACCAGAACCTCTCGCCATAAGAACAGTTTCTTCCCCTCTGCTGTCGGACACATGAACAATAACCGTATGACTGTTCCCACCCCTGGCACATGACCATACGCTGTGTTCACTGCATCATTCCATGTTTGGCACTGATCACCACCTGCACTCATGTATATATCATGTATATATCTATCTACTTAGCACTTTTAATTCTTATTCTTATTTTTATTTTTCTATGACAGTATGTTTGCACTGAAGCACGGCAGCAATTTCCTAATGTTGTAAACCTGCTCAACATTTGGCAATAAAACCCTTTCTGATTCTGAAGTAATTATTGAAGTTAACTCAGAAAGATCAATTGGAGAAAAGGAGTCGAACTTAACATCAATGGTACTAAAAGTAGCTGTAGATAATATTACATCTGTGAGATGATTATTGGTAATTTTTTTCTCTAATGATTAAAATTTTATTTGTGAAGAAGCTCATGAAATCATTACTAGTTAACGTTAAAGGGATGGTTGGCTCAAAAGAGCTCTGACTTTTTGTCAGCCTGGCTACAGTGCTGAAGAGAAACCTGGGGTTGTTCTTATTTTCTTCAATCAGTGACAAATAGTAAGATGTTCTGGCTTTCCGGAGGGCTTTCTTTTAAAGTAGCAAACTATTTCTCCAGGCTAAATGATGATCTTCTAAATTTACGAGTTATCTGCTTTAGGCTACGTGTTTGAGAATTATACCATGGAGTCAGGTACTGATTTGAGGCCTTAGTTTTGATTGATTGATTGAATCTTTATTTTGAACATGTTGAAAAAGTACAAAAAATAGAATTAAAAGAGACAAATGAATCAAAGCAAAACAAAAGGAAAACGAGCAACCACAACTCCAAATAACGTTCATGCTCAAAAAGGAGCAGGAAGAAGCATAAGCTTATTTAATCCAACCCCTTTTCCACTATCTAGTATCAATAGACTACAGAAATACCTCCTTGCAATTACATTATATGTTATGTGTAATCTTTTTTTTTTAATATATACACATATATGTTTCTATCTGTCCATACATACGTATATACACACACATTTTCAATAACCCCATTAACACCTCAAGGATACACAACCTACAATCCGTACTAATATATAAGTACTAATATTATATAAGTGTATGTGTGTGTATGTGTGTGTGTGTATATATATATATATATATATATATATATATATATATATATATATATATATATATATATATATATATAACACCCAGCACGCCCCTGCGGGCGGTTTATCCTTCAAGCTCGGGTCCTCTACCAGAGGCCTGGGAGCTTGAGGGTCCTGCGCAGTATCTTAGCTGTTCCCAGGACTGCGCTCTTCTGGACAGAGATCTCCGATGTTGTTCCCGGGATCTGCTGGAGCCACTCGCCTAGCTTGGGAGTCACCGCACCTAGTGCTCCGATTACCACGGGGACCACCGTTACCTTCACCCTCCACATCCTCTCGAGCTCTTCTCTGAGCCCTTGGTATTTCTCCAGCTTCTCGTGTTCCTTCTTCCTGATATTGCTGTCATTCGGAACCGCTACATCGATCACTACGGCCGTCTTCTTCTGTTTGTCTACCACCACTATGTCCGGTTGGTTAGCCACCACCATTTTGTCCGTCTGTATCTGGAAGTCCCACAGGATCTTAGCTCGGTCATTCTCCACCACCCTTGGGGGCATCTCCCATTTTGACCTCGGGACTTCCAGGTTATACTCGGCACAGATGTTCCTGTACACTATGCCGGCCACTTGGTTATGGCGTTCCATGTATGCCTTGCCTGCTAGCATCTTGCACCCTGCTGTTATGTGCTGGATTGTCTCTGGGGCATCTTTACACAGCCTGCACCTGGGGTCTTGCCTGGTGTGATAGACCCCAGCCTCTATGGATCTTGTGCTCAGAGCTTGTTCTTGTGCTGCCATGATTAGTGCTTCTGTGCTGTCTTTCAGTCCAGCTTTGTCCAGCCACTGGTAGGATTTCTGGATATCAGCCACCTCCTCTATCTGCCGGTGGTACATACCGTGCAGGGGCCTGTCCTTCCATGATGGTTCCTCGTCTCCCTCCTCTTTCTTGGGTTTCTGCTGCCTGAGGTATTCACTGAGCACTCGGTCAGTTGGGGCCATCTTCCCAATGTATTCTTGGATGTTCCTTGTCTCATCCTGGACTGTGGTGCTGACACTCACCAGTCCCCGGCCCCCTTCCTTCCGCTTAGCGTACAGCCTCAGGGTGCTGGATTTGGGGTGAAACCCTCCATGCATGGTAAGGAGCTTTCTTGTCTTTATGTCAGTGGCTTCTATCTTCTCCTTTGGCCAGCCTATTACCCCAGCAGGGTACCTGATCACGGGCAGGGCGTACGTGTTGATGGCCCGGATCTTGTTCTTACCATTCAGCTGACTCCTCAGGACTTGCCTGACCCTCTGCAGGTACTTGGTGGTTGCAGCTTTTCTAGCGGCCTCTTCATGGTTCCCATTCGCCTGTGGGATCCCCAAGTACTTGTAACTGTCCTCTATGTCTGCAATGTTGCCTTCTGGTAGTTCAATCCCCTCAGTTCTGACTACCTTCCCTCTCTTTGTTACCATCCGACTACACTTCTCCAGTCCGAACGACATTCCAATGTCATTGCTGTATAGCCTGGTAGTGTGGATCAGTGAATCGATGTCTCGTTCACTCTTGGCATACAGCTTGATGTCATCCATGTACAGGAGGTGGCTGACAACTGCTCCGTTCCGTAGTCGGTATCCGTAGCCAGTCTTGTTAATGATCTCACTGAGGGGGTTCAGGCCTATGCAGAACAGCAGTGGGGACAGAGCATCTCCTTGGTAGATCCCGCACTTGATGGTGACTTGTGCTATGGGCTTGGAGTTGGCCTCTAGTGTTGTACGCCACATCCCCATTGAGTTCCTGATGAAGGCTCTTAGGGTCCCATTGATCTTGTACAATTCTAGGCATTCCAGTATCCAGCTGTGGGGCATTGAGTCATAGGCCTTCTTGTAATCAATCCAGGCAGTGCACAGGTTGGTCAGTCTGGTCTTGCAGTCTCGGCTGATTGTTCTGTCTACCAGTAGCTGGTGTTTTGCGCCTCTGGTATTCTTGCCAATTCCTTTCTGTGTCCCGCTCATGTATTGACCCATGTGCCTGTTCATCTTAGCCGATATGATGCCTGACAGGAGCTTCCATGTAGTACTGAGGCAGGTTATTGGTCGGTAGTTGGAGGGGACCGGTCCCTTCTTGGGGTCCTTGGGGATCAGGACCGTCCGGCCTTCAGTTAGCCATTCCGGGTGTCTCTCGTTAACTAGCAGCTGGTTCATTTGTGCTGCCAGACGCTCGTGGAGTGCAGTCAGCTTCTTCAGCCAGTAGGCGTGAACCATGTCGGGCCCTGGTGCTGTCCAACTCTTCATACTGGAGACCCTTTCTTGGATATCTGCCACTGTGATGGTTACTGGACCCTGTTCAGGGAGGTCGCTGTGGTCTGCCCTCAGATCCTCTAGCCACTGAGCATTGCCGTTATGGGTTGCATCCTTCTCCCATATGCTCTTCCAGTATTGCTCCGTCTCCAGCCTTGGTGGTGCTGTTCTCTTATTGTTCCCTTGCCACTGAGAGTACACCTTTGCTGGTTCTGTGGAGAACAGCTGGTTTATTCTCCTGCCTTCTATCTCTCTGGTGTACCTCCTCAAGCGGCTGGCCAAGGCTGTGAGTCTTTGCTTGGCAGTTTCCAAGGCCTCAGGTATGGACAGCTTGCTGTATTTCTTAGGCACCTTATTTGTCGCACCTTTCTGCAACTCCGTTAGTTGGCTAACCTCCCTCCGTGCTACTTTGATCTTGCCCTCTAGCCTCCTTCTCCATGGAGGGTAGTGCCCCTTGTCGCTGTTCAACTTGTAGCCAAGCATCTCACTGATCACTGTTGCCGTATTGTAGATGAGCTTGTTAGTGTCGATAATCGTGGTTGTAGGTATTGCCCGTAGTGCTGCATTAACATCATCTAGCAGACCTTCTGAGGGTACTTCACGTAATCTTGGTAACCGGCTACGGGGGATCCAGGTTTCAAGCTTGGCCATGATCCTATTTTTCAGGTCAGTTCCTCTCGCACTCAACGATCCTTCTCCTATCGCACTTGGGGCTACGTACCCAATCTCGGGTGGGGGTGATGAAATCGCCCCCCTGACCTGGCGTCCTGACTCCTCCTTGCCGTAGCATTTGTGTTGTACCTCGTCAATCTGTGAGAGCAGTCCCTTCTTTCGAATGTTGGAACACTGAGCTACTAGTTGTTTCGCCGTCATTGTGGATGTTGGGTATCGAAGAATCCATAGGTCCCTCATCCTATTCATGTAGCCCCTTCCGCCAGGGTTACTTGCGTAGTAGCATTCCAACAATGCCCTGTTTTCGTCTCTTGCCCACCGATGCCTTCTTGTTCCAGTAGCCCACTTTTCGTCAGGGTGCCCTGGTTCCTCAACACCTGTTGACCTTGTTGATCCGGGCGACGTCCGAGCCGGCATGCCTTCATATCTGTCTCGCTCATGTCTGCGGTAGGCTTGCTTAGCATAGGGGGTCTAGCCTTAGGACCCTTACTGGATACAGACGCCCCAGGCAGGAATCGAACTTGCGATCCTCTGTTCCAAAGGCGTGTAGTCTAACCACTACGCTATCCAGCTCTAATATATATATATATATATAGATAGAGAGAGAGAGAGAGAGAGAGAGATAGATATATATCTATATATAGATATAGAGAGAGAGAGATAGATATATATCTATATATAGATATAGAGAGAGAGAGATAGATAGAGATATATAGATAGATAGAGAGATATAGAGAGATATAGATATATATCTATATATATCTATCTATATATATCTATATATCTATATATCTATCTATATCTATATCTATATCTATATATATATATATATATATATATATATATATATATATCTATATATATATATATATATATATATATCATTTGCAAATAATACTAATTTTAATATATCAGATGCCTTACAAATATCATTTATATAAATAATAAATAATTTTGGACCCAGTACAGAGCCTTGTGGAACACCACAAGCAATGTCCAAGCATGATGAGGAATGGACACCCAGCTTCACAAATTGTTTCCTGTCACTTAAATAATTTTTCACCCATTGCAGTACAACCCCCCTAATCCCGTACCGTTCCAGTTTATTAATTAATATGTCATGATTGATTGTGTCGAATGCTTTCTTGAGATCCAGAAATACTCCAGCTGCATACCGTTTCTGATCTATAGCATTCGTAATCTCCTCAATTGATTCGATTAATGCCAGAGATGTTGATCTTTTTGATCTGAATCCATATTGACTGTCAGAGAGTAATTTATATTTATCTAAGAATTTGTCTAATCGTTTATTAAACAGGTTTTCTAGGATTTTGGAGAATTGTGGTAGTAAAGAAACAGGCCTGTAATTTGTGAAGTGGCGTCTATCCCCAGTTTTATACAGCGGCACAACTTTAGCTATTTTCATTTTGTTTGGCACTTTTCCCGTCTGAATTCCTTCAATGACCTTCTTGACGATTTTCATGTCAATATCATTACAATCAGTAGATGTTTTATATTTACACATGTGTACAATGTCAATTATTTCTTTTTCCTCCACTGATGTGAGGAACATTGAGTTAGGGTTCCTATCAATCACATTTTCACTACATTCTACTGATGGCAGTGACTCAGGAATTTGTTCTGCCAGTTTTGGTCCAATATTTACAAAATAATGATTAAAGCTGTTGACCTTATCAGCAGTGTTTTCCATAATATTGCCATTATCGATAAAGTATTGTGGATAACTTTGTTGTCCAGAATTATTTTTAATGATACTGTTTAAAACATCCCATATTCCCCTCATATTATGTTTATTGTTGTTCAATATTTTACTATAATACTCCTTTCTACATACACGTATAATATTGGTCAACTTATTTTTGTATTTTTTATATTTATTTTCAGCATCTTTTGTTCTTTGTTTTAGGTATTCCCTATAGAGTGTATTTTTCTTTTTACATGCATTTTGTAAACCCTTAGTGATCCATGGTCTATCTGAATATTTGTGCTTTCTGTTGTATTTTATTGTTGGACAGTTTTTATCGTACAACTCCATGAATATTCTTAAAAATATGCCATATGCAATATCAATATCAGCTTCTTTGTACACATTGTCCCAGTCCTGATTTAATAGATCGTTCTTAAATGCATTCATAGTTTCTTCTGTCCTTACACGTCTGTATCTCAGTTGTTCTTCATGCTGATTTTTCTTATAATTAGTGTCATAAACTGCAAAAACTGGTAGGTGATCACTGATGTCATTAATTAATATTCTGCTCACAATGTTGTTTTCCATATTGTTAGTGAAAATATTGTCAAGTAAGTTGGCACAATGTGGTGTAATTCTGCTAGGCCTGGTTATTTTAGGATGTAAACTCTAACTGTACATAGTGTTTAGGAATTCGTCGGTCATTTTATGCTTTTTCGGATTCAACAGGTCAATATTAAAATCACCACAGATAGACATAACTTTTTGATTTGTTTTAGAGAATATTTCCTCTATGAAGTCATTAAATACTTGAATACTAGAGCCAGGTGTTCTATATATATATATATACAGCTAATTATTACATTTTTCTCTTTTTCCTTATAAATTTCAATTGTAAATTAACAATTACAGTTGTCATACTTTCTACCACCTTGTAGTTTAGGTTTTTATCCACATACACAGCTACTCCCCCTCCACTCTTGTTCCTTCTATTTACAAAATTCACTTCATATCCCTCCAGTCCAAAGTCCATTCCTTTCTCCGCATTGATCCATGTTTCAGAAATGGCAATAATTCCAAATGGATTTGTCAACTCATTTAGATATTCCTTTATATTGTTGAAGTTGGCATACAGACTTCTACTATTAAAATGGATTATTGATAATTTATTTTCCGTGTTGATGGTGTGCTTAAACTGTTCATCAGTGAAGTAGCAGCAGTTACTGCTGATGTTGTAGAAGAAATTATTTTCCGGGTCTATATCCTTTTCTAAGTCTAGAACATTATGGTCTGTGTATCGAAATGTTCTCAGTTCCAGATTATCATAAAGAGAATTCCAATGAGTTATGTTGATATTGTTGCCGGATGCAGATGAAGTTCTTTTGGACTGTGCCATGTGTTGTGTTGTGTGTCACGTCACATGTGTATTCATACCTCCAGAGTAAGTTGACCTCAGTATTTGTCCAGCTCTTCCATATTTCTGATGACCAACACTTTGGCTTGTTCCATTGAGTTTAATGAATACTTTGCAGTTGGTGGTCCATGTATTTTGAATTTTTCCCTGTTTCTTCAAGTAACGTGCTTTCCTGGCAATGTCCGCATTTCTTTTTATCAGATGTTCGTTCATGAAGACATCGGATCCTTTCAGTTTCTTTCCTTGTTTTAACAGTGCTGTTTTGTGTTTTGTGTTTGCAAATCTCACAATGATGGCTGGTTTGTCACTGTCATTTTTTCGGGGTAGAGGGTGGCAAGCCTCAATGTTGTTATAATCCACTTCCACACCTTTGGACCGTAGAAAGGTAACCACTTGATGCTCCGTGGAGTTGACATCTTCCTCTCCTGGCCCTCCTACATTGTCAGTGGCGACCGCCCGGGCGTATGACCGGGGTTTGATGCGAAGCCCCGTGATGATAACATCGTTCATCCGGGTGTACAGCTCCAAATCCGCCACTCTGTTCTCCAGGTACGCCAGCCACCGATCCTTCTCGGCGTTCTGGATGCGGAGAGCCTTAACTTCCTCGACCAGGTCCAGGATGGCTTTCTGCTGCAGTTTGACAGTAGAAATCTCCTCTGTCATAAACTCCAGCGACTTCTTAATATCGTCACCTTCCTCGGCTGACAGAACTTTTTTCGGGCCCATGCTGAGAGACGCTCTTGTAGCTTTGCCGTGACGACCAGCTAGCTAGTTGATGCTAGCGTCCTTCACAGTTTCACAGGAGCTACAGTATCTAGAGTCGTACGTAGTGAGGAGGTAAAATTATTAACAAGTTAATTGATCTCTGATGGGGTAGTGTTCAGATAGCTGCTCTGCTCTATGAGCATTGAAGATGATAACAGTGGAAGGATGCAAACTGCATTTCGTTGCCCTGTACCTGTGCAATGACAATAAAGTTGAATTCTATTCTAATTCTATTATATTATATTCTTAAACTTAGTTACAGCGCTTTCAGAAAGACATCTACTTTGATAAAGTCTACTCTCCACCGCTGTGTAATCAATTATTGTAAATGTAAATGTTATCAGGAAATGATCAGACAGGAAAGGGTTTTCAGGAAACACTGTTAAATGTTCCGGTTTTATGCCATATGTTAAAACAAGATCTAGAGTGTGATTAAAGTGGTGGGTGGGTTCTTTTACATTTTGAGAGAAGCCAATTGTGTCTAATAAGAGATTAAATGCCATATTGAGGCTGTCATTTTTAGCATCTACATGGATGTGAAAATCACCCACAATAATTATTTTATCTGAGCTGAGAACTAAATCAGATATATAGTCTGAGAAATCAGAGAGAAACTCTGTGTAAGGCCCAGGTGGACGATAGATGATAACAAGTAAGGCTGGTTTCTGAGTTTTACAGCTGGGGTGAACAAGGTTAAGCATCAGGCTGTCAAATGAATTAAAAGTCTGTCTTGGTCTTTCATTAATTAATAGGCTGGTGTGAAAAATTGCTGCCACACCACCCCCTCGGCCTGTGCTTTGAGGTTTCTGGTAGTTAGAATGACTCGGGAGTGTTGATTCATTTAAACTAACATAATCATCTGGCTGCAACCAGGTACTGTTCTTTCTTTGTGATTTTTTATATTTAAGTTTGTTGCTGGTTTTTAGTTTATTTTTTGTCTTTTTGGGAGCTGACACAGTCTCAATGGAAATGGGTTTTTGGAGGGGGTAGCAGGAGGAGAGAAGCTGCAGAGAGGCGTGTAAGACTGCAACTCTGCTTCCTGGTCCCAACTGTGGATTGTCATATTTTGGGGGGTTTAATAAATTTGTTCATATTTCTAGAAATGAGAGCTGCTCCATCCAAAGTGGGATGGATGCCGTCTCTCCTAACAAGACCAGGTTTCTTCCAGAAGGTTTGCCAATTATCTATGAAGACCACATCGTTTCTTGGACACCACTCAGACAGCCAGCAATTTCAGGAGACCATGCGGCTAAACATGTTACTCCTGGTCTGATTGGAGAGGGGACCAGAGAAAACTACAGAGTCCGACATTGTTTTGGCAAAGTTACACACCGATTGAATATTGATTTTAGTGACCTCCGATTGGTGTAACCGGGTGTCATTACTGCCGACGTGAATTATGATTTTACTGTATTTACGTTTACCCTTAGGCAGTAGTTTTAAATTTCCTTCAATGTCGCCTGCTCTGGCCCCTGGAAGACAATTGACTATGGTTGCCAGTGTCCCTAGGTTCACATGTCTGAGAACAGAATCACCAATTACCAGATTTTGACCCCCCAGCTGCCCTCTTTCCCCAGCTGCTTGAGATCTGCCGGGGAACAGCTAGCGGGGCCAACGCTATCTTCGGCTGCACCAGCTACAGGGGCCTGGCTAGCTATGGGTGAATGAAGGGTGCGAAGCAGAGTCTCCAATTCAGTAATCCTGGCCTCCAGAACTATAAATATGATACATTTCTTACAAGTATTATTACTGCTAAGGGAGGCCGAGGAATAACTAAACATCTGACACAATGAGCAGGAAAGTGCAGGAGGGACAGTTGAAGTAGCCATGGTGCTAACGAGTCGGCTATGAGCTAAGCTAAGCTAGCTAGCTTACTTACAACTGGGCTCGTCAGCATATTTACATGCTTCCATCTCCCATTTATGCTCGGTAACACCTCATAGTTTTTGACTTTACTTTTTCTCCCTCCCTCCCTCACGCTCACACACACACACACACACACACACACACACACACACACACACACACAGGGAGGGGTGGTCCCACACTTTCTCCCTGTAGCACGGGCTACACCATGAGGCTACAGTCTTAAAGGGCCATGCCTGTAACACTCTGCCGTCATATTAAATCATTTTTTTTTGTATACTAATTAAAAAGAAAAAAAAAATTGTCACATCAATATGCGGGCTGCAAGTACAGGTGACGTGGGCCACAAATGGCCTGCGGGCCGCGAGTTTCAGACCCCTGTTCTAGAGGCTTCTCAAAAGCGTCTAGAAGGAAATTAGTTATCGTGTGACAGTTTTATGGCAAAGGAGGGTGGGACTAGGGATGGGTACCGGTGTCCAGTGCCATGATGGCACCGGTTCTGACATAAACGGTAGTAACCAGACTGAAAAGCAGCGCACATTTCGGTGCTTTTTTTTCCTGAGCTGTGATACACTTCTAGCCAATCATTTTACGTTTCCGAGGATAGTAGGTGGGTGCAGGTACGTACGTTCTTTTAGAGCAGAGCTACAGATTAAAAATGCCCAAGGTGAAGCGGTCAAAAGTCTGGCTGTACTTCACAGCAAAATATGCAAACTCAGCAGCCTGCAACAAGTGCTTTAAGCTGATACTGTGATACTGTCAACACCTTGAATCCGATGAAACACCTGGCGACGCATAGAGTTTTTTTTTTTAAAAGCCGAGAAATGCGCCGTATTTGATAGCTTGCTGTGAGACCTCACACCGAGCACATCTACTGCGGGTGTGGTGCCTGTTATCGGACCTGGATTTAGAAACATCCCCCACAAACCCGAAGAGGAGAGTCCTGGCCCCTAGCCCTGCCAGTGTAGCAGAAATGATGACGGATGATGATGGCAGCAGCAGCCGTTCTTCTCTGCGTGAGAAGCTTTATGTTGTTCGTGTGTAATTTACGTTGAGTAGGCTAACCACGTTATTACATTAATGCATGTAAGGTGAACTAGCAAACATCATCATAGCTACATATGGCTGTCTTCTTGTTTGATGGCAGATACTCCCTTCACCCTGGCCAAAAAGGCTAAAATGACCAAAGAAAAAGGGAAACAGCTAAACATGAGAGGTTTTTGGACAAAGTTTGTGTTTTTTTCCATTGTTTAAGCACTGCTTCCAGCCAAGAGTGATACCATATATGCCCCATAGCTGCAGAAAAGGCTAACATTGTTATCTCTTTACAAAAAAAACAGCTGAACATGAGAGGTTTTTGGACCAATTTTGTGTTCTCCATTCTTTAAGCACCGGTTTGAGCACCGGCACCATTTCAAAAGTACCGATTTGGCACCGGTATCGGATAAAACCTAAACGATTCCCAGTGTTGGGAAGGTTACTTTTAAAATGTATTCCATTACAGAATACAGAATACATTCCCCAAAATGTATTCTGTAACGTATTCCGTTACGTTACTCAATGACAGTAACGTATTCTGAATACTTTGGATTACTTAATATATTATCATGCTTTTTACAACAACGTGAATGTATTATTGCTGTGTGATTTATTACTATTACTGAAGGTCCGCGACTCCGAACTGTAGTAAAGGGACCTCTGACTAATACGGCGGGGTCCCTGTCGGCTCGTAGCCGAAAAATAGCTTTACTTTGTTGTGTGGGTCAACTTTTCTTGCGAGAGACAGAGAGAGGCGTTGAAAGACTGTTCCAACGGAACTTATTGTTTTCGGAGGAAAACACGAACACTGTTTACAGTCGAGTCTTAATAGCTTACTTACAACTGGGCTCGTCAGGCACTCTTCTTGGCTGAAGTGGTTATTATATTTACATGCTTCCAGCTCCCGTTTTTTCTCGACGACAACTCGTACCTTTCCACTCCCCTTTTTCTCCCTCCTCGCGCTCACAGACCCATAACGTGTATGGCAGTCCATTCTCCCCGCAACACGGACTACACTGCCCATGATGCTACATTCTTTAGAGCTATGCTTGTAGCATTCTGCCTGTTAGCTTAGCACAACAACAACAACAACGAAAAGGCGCTCTCTCACCCAGGAAACACACAGTCGCAGAAAGAGAGAGAGCGTCGCCCTGTAACCATGGCAACCGTAACGCTGCCGCCTGGAACAACAGAACGTAGCTGTCAAACAAAACCCAAACAGTCCTGACCCGCGACAATATGAAACAGGAAAGTACCGCAGTGTAATCCATTTATTTCAACAAAGTAACTGTATTCTGAATACCACCTTTTTAAACGGTAACTGTAACGGAATACAGTTACTCATATTTTGTATTTTAAATACGTAACGGTGGTACATGTATTCCGTTACTCCCCAACACTGACGATACCCATCCTTAGGTGGGACTGACAAAATATACTGGGGACTTCCCCCTTCAAGCATGAAACTTGGTATTTGATACTTTTGCTCCCTTACAAGAATAAACACAATTCTTGACTGTTGCTCACTTTCTTCATTTTTATTGTGACTTAAACTCAGTTGAGCAAATGATTACAACTATTAACCAGAAGACTGGATTGGGGTCCATTTCTCCCATTATAGGATATAAAGCAATAATAATAAACAGAGCTAAACAATGAACCAATCGAAAAGAGCATACTGAACCTTAACCCTCATGAAATGTAAGATCAGTTTTCCTGATGCAATTAATAGAATAATGTAATAAACTGAACAAACAATGCTGAGAGTTCTTTACTTCTCTGGAAAAAAAGAAAAAAAAATTTGAATATGGATCATCTTTTCACTCAGGTGTTCAGCAATGACTCACAGCTGTCCCACATTTTCTAAGTATATACCTTTTACACCGTATGAATTCTCATGTGCTTCTTTAATTGTAGCTTATCGACAAAACTTTTCCCACAGATGCTACAAGGATACGGTTTCTCACCTGTGTGAATTCTTACATGGCAGTCCAAACGTGACTTCTGAATAAATCCTTTGCCACAAGTGCTACAAGAATGTGGCTTCTCACCTGTGTGAATTCTCGTGTGTGTTTTGAATCCTGATGAGTCAGCAAATCTTTTCCCACAGGTGCTACAAGAATAAGGTTTCTCACCTGTGTGAATTCTCCTGTGTTTTTTAAACGCTGATGAGTCAGAAAATCTTTTCCCACAGGTGCTACAACAATATGGCTTCTCACCTGTGTGAACTCTCATGTGTGTTTTGAATGCTGACAAGGTACAAATTTTCTTCCCACAGGTGCTACAACAATATGGCTTCTCACCTGTGTGAACTCTCGTGTGTGTTTTCACCGCTGATGAGGTAGCAAATCTTTTCCCACAGGTGCTACAAGAATATGGCTTCTCACCTGTGTGAACTCTCTTGTGTGTGTTGAACGCTGATGAGTCAGAAAATCTTTTCCCACAGGTGCTACAAGAATAAGGTTTCTCACCTGTGTGAATTCTCATGTGTTTTTTTAACGCTGATGAGTCAGAAAATCTTTTCGCACAGGTGCTACAAGAATATGGCTTCTCACCTGTGTGAACTCTTAGATGTGCAATCAGTTTGTATTTATCAGGTAAAGTTTTTCCACACACGTCACATTGTACAGACTTGTTCTTTGTGTCTGTTCTACTTTGACTCACTGACACAGGACTGTTGTCTACTCTCTGACTGTGATGCCTCTTCTTCAGCTCTGCATTTCTAGTTGACCTTGAGTCCACATGCCCATTTTCTTCATAATCTCGGCTCTCTACTTCAGCAGAGCTGTGAGAAAGGAGCTGCTTGCTGTTTGGTTCTGGTTCACTGTGGTCACTTTTCTCATAAGCAGGTGTCACCTTGAAAGTATCAGTCTCCTGCTTCAGTCCAAGCTGCTCTCCCTCCTGACTTCTGCATAGTTCCTCCTGCTCCTCTTTAATCTGTGGAGGCTCTGGGTCCTTCTGGTCCAGACTGGAGTTCCTCTCCTGGTTAAAGACCTGCTGGTCTGTAAGAACATCCTCTTCTTTAAAAGCATGCTGCTGATGGACATCTAAAGGCACAAAGGGGACAAAATGATAGCAAAACAAACATTTGAGAAAATATTTACTGGTCTAAACCATTAGCAGATCTCTACATCTTGAGTATGTTGCTCATATATACCACTGAAATTTAAAGTGTATAAATATGTGAAAAATTAGGAGGTTTGAAAACTTTGAGTTCTTCTTGTGCCTTGAACCCCTGGCTAGTGTTGCGAAATCAGTTTTACCCCGGTTCTTTTATTCGTCGAAACTTCCAGAGACGGCACCAGAACTCAGTAGTCATTTCACAAAACCTTTAGTCATCTTTATAAATCTTCACTCCTTTGTCTGTGAAACACAGTTTTGTATGGGCGACCCCATCATAAAACCCCCACGGTGTGTTGCAAACTTTGTCTGTGTCTATGTGCACGAGCACATGAATGCCTACATGTGCGCGTTCCCACGTCTCTATGTGAGTGCTCGTGAGTGACTGTGTATGCATACCTGTGTGTATGTGTGAGTGCACATGAGTGAGTGTGCGTGTGGATGTGTGTGCGTGACAGTTAAAACACTGTGGGTGTAGGTGACTCCCTAGGTCATAAAACCCTTCTCCCTTCCAGACCACAGTTATCCAGTTACAAATGTTGAGACCCCCACCCAAACATTCTCTGGGGAATTTCCACTCAGCATTAACTCCTCTCGGTTTTACTTTCACAGTTCAAGTGGGGGAGGGGTCTCCTACAAACTACTCCTAAGTTCACGACACAGTCAGGCCTTTATTATATTGAGGGCAGTGTCTCTACAATAGTTCTACATTCTATGTTAACACATTTCTAAACTCTAAAATCAGCTAAACATTCCTACACTAGCTATCGAGCTGGTGGGTAACAGACGTCTCTGAAAACGTCAGAGCACTTTTGCAAATAGGTGATGTCTTGATAAACCGTGCAGATATCTGAAGTTTACACAGCTACATTTCTCACCTGAAAATATGTTAAAAGTTAGTTTTAATATTACTCTTTCTGGGTGACAAAATTAAGTAGCTGCCGCCATTGTTGGGAACGTAAATTGGCTGGGGCGCGTTATAATTCCTGGGATAGGTTGGGCCACGAAGGATACACCCAACCCAGCCTTCATATCTGGGGAAATGAAGGACGCATTTGTCGGCCGCATGGTGATGCAGCCCAACTCTTGATAGTGGCTCAAGAGTCGGGAGTTCGCCTTGTAATCGGAAGGTTGCCGGTTCGAGCCCGGGCTTGGACAGTCTCGGTCGTTGTGTCCTTGGGCAAGACACTTCACCCGTTGCCTACTGGTGGTGGTCAGAGGGCATGGTGGTACCAGTGTCCGGCATCCTCGCCTCAGGGTGGCTGTGGCTACAATGTAGCTTGCCATCACCAGTGTGTGAATGGGTGGATGACTGGTTGTGTAAAGCGCTTTGGGGTCCTTAGGGACTAGTAAAGTGCTATACAAATACAGGCCATTTACCATTTGGAGGAGTCTTCGAATTTGGACAGCCTTCATTGCATCGCTGCAACGTAATGGCCTACAAATGCAGACTCCGAAGGATGCAGGCCCTGAATTTGGACACAGCTATGATACCGGACACTGCTTCTTCTTCGGGGTATAACGGCAGCTGTCATTCTTGTACATGCAGTGCTGTCATCTTCTGTTTCAGTCCGTTATTACAATCTTAAATCTTACAAAACTTCACACGACACGTTGACTATTAAATTAGTGGTGGACGATTTTGATGGTAGACTAATCATGGCAGCCCTAGAAATAAATAAATGTTTTTTGTTAAATGAATGTGGATGTCTGGATTGGCTATAGTTATAAGAAGGCATGCTGGGGCAGAGCTCTCTTACACAGTGTTTTGGCTGTGCCTGAAATGTCATGAAAACTCTCTTCGTTTGATAAATTTCAGTTTAGAAACTCTGAATTCATTTTTTCCAAAACAGAATAGAAATATTTATTCATACTTACTCAGACCTGTAAACTGTTCAAATCTCACCATTTCCATGGTGCAGAGGAAACATGTAATTCTTAAACTTAAACTGATAACAGAACAAAATGAAACTTGTGTTGTTGGCTTTGTGTCTCTGTGCAGATTTTGTCTGAGCAGTGGGTGGAAATTTGAAACTCAGATGTTTCACATCTTTCATTCTGCTGAATTCTTATGCACTAATTTTTCACCTTTTTGCATGAATTAATGGTGGAAATGCATTTATGTAAATGAAAATAGAAAATTATGCCAAAGAGATTCATTCATGCTGCTTTTTACTTTTGGACCTTCAATTCTTCCTGTGCCTCTGAAAATAAATGCAACCAACTAACCTAACCCAGCTGTCTGCATGTCTCTGGAGAGTGAACAAGGGGAGAACATGCAAACTCCACACAGAAAGGCCCGGCCACATGGTGGAGTCAAACTCAGGACCTTGTTGCTGTGAGCCAACAGCGCTACCCATTGTTCCACTGTGACACACATGAGTCATATTCACTGTTATTAAAACATCACAGTCTTACATACCTATTCTGTGTAAGTTTATCTCAGGTTTAGAGATGGTCTCCAGCAGTCTGAGCTGCTCTTCATCAGTCCAGACGATAATGCCTTCAGCCTCCTTCTTCAGTCCAAGCTGCTCTCCCTCCTGACTGCTGCAGAGTTCCTCCTGTTCCTCTTTAATCTGTGGAGGCTCTGGGTCTTCCTGGTCCAGACTGGAGTTCCTCTCCTGGTTACAGACCTGCTGCTCATCCAGACCCCCCTCTTCCTCACAGTCATGTTGTTGTGGGAGGTCTTGAGGAACAAAGAAACACAAGAACAATAATTACAAATGTGTTGATATAAAAACTCAAACTATCTTTTAAAAGCTACATGCTAACATGTTAGCATCGACGTTTCCCAAACTAAACTGCAGGGTGACACCATGAAAACATCAGTGTCTGAAATCCTTCTTTAAACAAAGCTTCACTTCAACTTCAGAGAAGTCTGTTAACAACTTGTTAAATGTGTTTTCTGCTGACATCTAACTAGATCTTTACTGCACAGTCTCAGTGTTTACAGAGGATCTAAAACACACCTGATGTACTCAACACTGGAATCTGTTAGAGAAAAAAAGTTTAATGAATAAATCAATTAAAATGTTTTAAAACCTAACCTATCAGTGACCATGGACCTGCACCAGTCCAACATAGTCCATCACTGGACACTGACCCACAGCACTGATAAATACCCAGTTTAACATCTTCTAGTAAAGTCAGTCACACTGAAGAATCTGAGCTTGAACAGCACAGAGTTAAAAACATGTCCATACCTATGATGTGTGAGTTTCTGTCGGGTTTCCGGCTGATATCCAGCAGTCTGTGCTGACGGTTGATCTCCTCCTCATACTGGACGATGGTTTTTTGAACCTCTGAGAAGATTTCTTCACAAACAGCAGTTAGTCTCTCCTTGATGAACTCTCTCAGATACTGAGCTGAACTCATTGCTGCTTCAACTCAGGCTGAGCGGATCGATACAAGCATTGATAGAAGCGATACAGATGTTGCTATCAGATCCACACTGATGTGACGGGATCAATACTTCAGTTTGTGTCTCTCCTCCAAGTTCAGTCCGCTTCATCAACAGCAGCCATGTCTGCACACACACCGCTCCTCTACCACAGTAGTGCTGTCCTCCTCCGTTCTTCTTCGGGGATTGATGGCGTTTGACAAATCAGCTTACAGGTGCATTAATCCCGCCTACTGGACTGGAGTGTGGACAGGAGAATAGCAGGAAAAACAAGGATAATTATATTCTTTCATCAGTCTTATAATTCAATAGAACAATCATCCATTTACTCGTAGATTTCTGAGTTTAATGAGGAGTCTCTCTTTCCAGAACATGTTGTATGGCTGTATTAAAGAAGACTGCTATCATCATTTCCTTATTTGTTTGAGCTTTCCTGATTTCTGATTCCAAATATAACAAACTATCCATCGTCCCTCCTTTACGAAACCCACTCTGATCCCCAGAGAAGAGACTGTTAGTATCTAAAAATCAGCTTCATCTGTTTTCATTCTCTCCCCAACAATACGATGGGTTTTTAACTAGTTTACTATTATCTGCTTCCTGACTGATGGAATTGTGCCTTTTTCATATACAATATTAAACAGTTTAATATCACTTGAAGTCAACTGTGTCATGTGGGCTAACATGTTGTAACACACACCATCCTTTCATCTTGCAGTTTGCTGAGCATTTAAAATGCACACTGAATTCATCCAACACGTTTATGAGAACGCATCAATTTACTAGACGATTTAATTACACACTAATCAATATTTATAACAAATAATATATTTATGAGCACAATATCATTTTTTAAATAATCTCAAAACATTTCTGACTGTGTGTCTAAATGAAATAAAGTCCAAGATAAGTCAATAGCTGTGTCCCAATTCATAGGCCGCATCCTTTGGAGGCCGATTATGCCACAGCCAGGTGATGAAGGCTATTGATAGGTTTGTAGCATAAACCTATTCGCTGGAACATTAAGGACAATTCAACTACACAGCAAACAGCATTAAACACCAAGTAGGCAAAGTTCTTCGTGTTACTCATGCATGAGGGAGAGAACCACGACAAGCGTCGTTCCTTCGCTTGGCCCCAGTCGCTCTCGTCCGCTCCCCCGTAACACTGCTCTTTTATTAAGGTTACATGAATATACATAGGTTCATTAACATATGACGTCTACAAACACACAAAGAGTACCTTGCGTGTGTGTCTGTGGTCAGAGTGTGACCCCATAAATGACGTCCCTAAACCTGCTGGTCTGGAAATCCAGCAGTTCATCTAAACAAAAGGCACTTAGCCTAAAACAGATAGACACGTTTATCCTACCATAAAACAATAAGAGAAGGTATGCCCTCTCCCATGCTCCCAGAGTGTGGGTGGGAATGCCAGAACACTAATAAGCAAATAAGCACAAAGCCTTTGCAGACTATTAAGGATCACACATCCTATCACTACACAATCGATTATACACCTCTAAGCATATATGGTTAAATATTTCTAAGCATAAATGACAATAAACAATACAAATCTATCAGCTATCCCAGTTAAAAGTCTGCTCCAAATGCATCCCACAGATGCGTCCTCCTTTTCCCAGGATTTCAAGGATGGGTTGCGTGTATCCTTGGTGGCTCAACCTATCCCCAGGATTCATAGCGTTGCGGTGACTGTGGATATACGGTTCACAGGGCTTGCAAAATTTCAAAATTCCTGGAAGCCCTTCGGGCAGGGACTCTTCAGTTTTTGGTAGCCCAAAAATAAATTTAAGTAGCCGGAATAAAAAAAAGAGAGCAATTCTTTGATTGATGTTTTGTTTCCTGTTTTGTTTCCGTTACAATATTATACACTAAAGTATAATATTGTAACGGAAACAAAACATTAATCAAAAAATTGTTGAAACAGAAATTACAACATTGTATAAAAATTACAATCATCAACTCAAATACTTGGTTCTAATTGAACAGAAATTTCTATGAACTTGTAAGAACTGTGTAGGACATGAATCAGTCTGTGTCAGATCCTGAATTTGAAATTTCCACTGAAGTCACAGGTAAGAGACAAGTGGAACCAAGATCTAGGCCATTTGCTTTTTGAAGTTTGCAAAGACTGCTAAATTTTGTCAGTGGTAGTTCACTCTTTGCAACATAGTACGCTGTTTTAAACTGATTTTCAGGTTTATTTTTAGTATGTTATTGGCAATTGGTGTTTGTTCTGGGAAAGATATTGCAGACTGAGCAATAATGCATTTCTTGCATTTCTCATGGGTTCTAATGGGGGCCTTTCTTAAAATGACTGGTCCCAGTAACAAAGGTCCTTGTCGACTCAGAAATCGAAAACCAACAACACACCCGGCAGAACATTGTTATTTACATGGGTGCACATCAGTGGTCCGCATGTGCGCATTCGCTGTCAAAATAAAAGACGTGCACCAGATAAGTTGCAACGCGCGTTTGCGTCCATATAAAAAGGCACTGTTTTTGTCCGCTAGAGTGGGATTTTCACGGCACATTCTGCACCACATCTCTGTGCGTTCATCATTTGTTTGAAGCCAGCTCACCTCCTGCAACCACTTTTCCGAGAATACGTGCTTCTTTTGTGGTTCGGACTCCTTCTGACATTTCTTTGGAGGTGGAGGAACACCAAAATAATTGCTTAAAGGAGCTTGCTTCTTCGACATTATTCTGTCCCCTGCATGCGTGGTTCTGGTACACGAAGTGACAGATAGCTAAACATATGCTGTAAGCACTGAAAGCGTTGAATGATGAGTCAGACGTGAAAGTAAAGTTGAGGGCTGTTTACTTGTTTGTCTTCATCAGCGTACAACTTACAGTGATTTCCCAGAACTTGTCAAACTACAAAAAATACAAAAAGAAATATGCGCAATAAAGAATTATGCATTTGCTTCACATGGCGAACAGATCTAGGCATTTATATATAAATCTCTCCAAATATGCATAAAATCAATAAAATATACAACACTCACTACTTATAAAGATGAAACAATTCAAACTTACAAACAATGCTTCTCCATGGCATAACACAGGTGGATGCTTAAGGATTAAACAGGGAGACTTCTGGTATGCCTCATTGTGCAAATCCCAATACTAAAATGGCTTCCTGCATTACCCCACTCATGTGACTCTAAACATCCAATAGGAATACAAGCTAAACCACATAAAAATTCACTTGACCGCAGTCTCCAAGCTAACCACTAGGAGATGCTAAAATTCTCAATGTGCACATAACATTACAGACATCTTTAACAGTTCTAAACAAATGTCTGTCCTCCTCCAGAAAATCTTATGTACGCAAACACGAGATGCAACTTCTTATCCTGTGCGCGTTTTTTATTTTGACAGCGAATGCGCACCTGCAGACCACTTATGTGCAGCCCTGGTTATTTAGCTCGTCATATTGCAGCCACAGAAATTCTTTTGTCCATGAAACCATAAAGCTGCACTTTCTTTTTGCCTTATAGTCTGATTTGTCATAATTTTTCCGTTTTGTGGTAAGCTTTTCTTTGGCTGTCACTTCTTCACCCTGACCTGTCTTATTTGGCTCAGCAAAACTAAAATACAGTGGGGCAAAAAAAGCATTTAGTCAGCCACCGATTGTGCAAGTTCCCCCACTTAAAATGATGACAGAGGTCAGTAATTTGCACCAGAGGTACACTTCAACTGTGAGAGACAGAATGTGGAAGGAAAAAAAAAAAATCCATGAATTCACATGGTAGGATTTGTAAAGAATTTATTCGTAAATTAGGGTGGAAAATAAGTATTTGGTCACCTCAAACATGGAAAATCTCTGGCTCTCACAGACCTGTAACGTCTTCTGTAAGACACTTTTCTGTCCCCCACTCGTTACCTGTATGAATGGCACCTGTTTGAACTCATCATCTGTATAAAAGACACCTGTCCACAGCCTCAAACAGTCAGACTCCAAACTCCGCCATGGCCAAGACCAAAGAGCTTTCGAAGGACACCAGGAAAAGTATTGTAGACCTGCACCAGACTAGGAAGAGTGAATCTACAATAGGCAAGCAGCTTGGTGTGAAAAAATCAATTGTGGGAGCAATCATCAGAAAATGGAAGACATACAAGACCACTGATAATCTCCCACGATCTGGGGCTCCACGCAAGATCTCATCCCGTGGGGTCAAAATGATCATGAGAACGGTGAGCAAAGATCCCAGAACCACACGGGGGGACCTGGTGAATGACCTGCAGAGAGCTGGGACCAAAGTAACAAAGGTCACCATCAGTAACACACTACAACGGCAGGGAATCAAATCCCGCAGTGCCAGACGTGTTCCGCTGCTGAAGCCAGTGCATGTCCAGGCCCGTCTGAAGTTTGCCAGAGAGCACATGGATGATACAGCAGAGGATTGGGAGAATGTCATGTGGTCAGATGAAACCAAAGTAGAACTTTTTGGTATAAACTCAACTCGTCGTGTTTGGAGGACGAAGAATACTGAGTTGCATCCCAAGAACACCATACCTACTGTGAAGCATGGGGGTGGAAACATCATGCTATGGGGCTGTTTTTCTGCCAAGGGGACAGGACGACTGATCCGTGTTAAGGACAGAATGAATGGGGCCATGTATCGTGAGATTTTGAGCCAAAACCTCCTTCCATCAGTGAGAACTTTGAAGATGAAACGAGGCTGGGTCTTCCAACATACCAATGATCCAAAACACACCGTCCGGGCAACAAAGGAGTGGCTCCATAAGAAGCATTTGAAAGTCCTGGAGTGGCCTAGCCAGTCTCCAGACCTCAACCCCATAGAAAATCTGTGGCGGGAGTTGAAAGTCCGTGTTGCTCGGCGACAGCCCCAAAACATCACTGCTCTCGAGAAGATCTGCATGGAGGAATGGGCCAAAATACCAGCTACTGTGTGTGCAAACCTGGTAAAGACCTATAGTAAACGTTTGACCTCTGTTATTGCCAACAAAGGTTATGTTACAAAGTATTGAGTTGTATTTTTGTTATTGACCAAATACTTATTTTCCACCCTGATTTACGAATAAATTCTTTACAAATCCTACCATGTGAATTCATGGATTTCTTTTCACATTCTGTCTCTCACAGTTGAAGTGTACCTCTGGTGCAAATTACTGACCTCTGTCATCATTTTAGGTGGGGGAACTTGCACAATCGGTGGCTGACTAAATACTTTTTTGCCCCACTGTACAGTGGGGCAAAAAAGTATAAATTTAGCTAATGCAGTCAGTGAGACTAGTCTCGTTTCACTTTGACAATATAAGTGGACCTTAAAATGTTATTAATATATTAAAAAAATATTCTACTAAAAATAATCAGTGGTGAAATTTAACTCGACTCAAATGGTAAGCTTCAGTGAAAATTTAACATACATTTATTTCAATTTCATATCATGACTTCTTCTCAGCTCAACTTCATCTCAGAAAAATGTTTTTCTTTTAAAGTGAATATATGAATACTTTATATAAGAATGAGACAGACTTATTTTAATATATAGCAGCACTATATTTGTCTGAAAGCTTTAGTTACTCATAGTAATGAGTAGTAGTAGTAGTAGCAACTCATAAGTTAAACCCAATTTTAACTTATAATCACAATGCAAACTTTGTACTTTTTATTTAAAGAGAAAAACAGCTAAAGGGAAACAGGACAGAGACAAAATCCAGCAGAAAGTATTTAAAACAACAGCGACAGACTCCAGTGTTATACAGTGGGGCAAAAAAGCACCTGGCAACAGAGGAGCTGCGAAATCTTTGTTATTATCTTTTAGTTTACATTTTGACTGCCCGATTGTGAGCCTGTGGTTATGCACAAAAACAACATTGTTTTTATTTTATTTATGGAACATTATTATTTAATAAATGCTAATAATTTATTTCTGAGTAAGTTTTTCTTGTAAATCTACGCTGTATGTTAATAAGATAAGATAACTCTTTATTGTCATTGCACAGTCATAGTACAGTAGTACAATGAAATTGGAAAAACTGTCCTACGTCGGCACTACATATAACACAACACGACACGATATGACACATCACATCACAACACAACAAACAACACAACACAGTATATTAACTTAGTATAAAAAAGAAGAATAAGTGTATGTGTATTGCACACTGTTATTAAAAGTGCCTGTGTGAGATTTGGGACACAGCTTTGACTAAGAACTCTTTTTGTTCTTACTTTATGGCTTTAAAAAAATATCGAGATATACATCGTATGTTGCCATCCAGCTAAAGAATATCGAGATATGAATTTTGGGTCATATCGCCCAGCCCTACTCAGTTAAGACTTTAAGAATGCACAAGCATCTACCTAAAATCTATTTATTTAGTCTGTCGTCTGTGGTATTATTAGGTACAATTATAATGTATTGTTCATCTCCCTTAAATAAACAGGCAACCTTAAAGTATGAAATATTCATATATCAAAAACACTTAAATTTGTCTGTTGTCTCAGTGCCCCACAGGCCTCAATGTGAGCTTGAAGCCATGTATAATTTATAAAAATAAACAGATATTGAAAGAAAGCCAGGGATGTGTTACGTTCACATTCTCAAAAATTATTTACTAGGACTCACCTATCATGTGACTCGAGAGCGCAAACACTCATTAAAACGGCAGTCTCCAGGTATGTTAGTGCACTCATCCCTGACTGTCCAATCGATCAATCAATCAATCAATCAATCAATCAAGGCTTTATTCGCCAGGTGCAGGTTGCCCTGCAGTGAAATAGCCCCCCCAACCTTACACACACAACACAGACATCACATGGGGATAAAAAAAAAAAAAAAAAAAAGAGACCTCTACTCATGCTGGGCTCCTGGGAGGACAGCATGAGAACAGGAAACAAAAAAACTCCTCTGCACAAAAAAAGCACATAAATGTCCACAGCACAACATTATGGAACACGTGACATACCACAGGGTCGGGTGGGGGGTAAGGAGTAAGCCGAAGCAAACACAGCAGCCATCCTGCCCAGCGCTACCATTCCAGTGCGGGCTCAGACCCACCATGTTCCCAGGAGGGAACAAGCATCGAAGGCGTTTGGAAAGGGAGGGGGGATGAGTGTGTGCATATCAGTGTATGTGTATGTCTGCGTGTCCAGAGTTCAGCTGAGACAGTGTCCTTCGCCCTGCTAGGCTAAGTAAACAGTCTTCCAGTCTGCAAGAACCCTGTTATCATGGTTCCGAATAGGTAGATATCTTCAGCACTCAGGCTCACCCGAGCCCAGACTTCTCGTTGAGAAAGGGGTGTCAATTGCATTTAGGGACCAGTTGATCAAATCCATAATTCCTCTTTTAGGTTTTAGAGAACAGACTGTGAGAGAATGTTCCAGGGAAAAGTAATATAAAAAACACGAGACTAGACAAGGATACAAGAGGCTAAGCAGGGAAGCTAAGGGAGAGGAGGAGAGGAGAAAAGTGTGACCGCCTTCGTTAAGAGCAAGACCCCGGCGGGGTCACATATTGAAACGGACTGACATGCAGAGGTGCAAGTCAGCCCAGGTTGTATAATTTTTGTCCAGTTTGACCCATTTAGCAGAAGTCAGCCTGTTTAAGGCTCTGGTATCTATTCTGTATGATGACATGGTATGATTTTCTCATCCAATAAAGGAAAATTTTAATATATCGGTCTACTCTTCATTTTATCAGAAACAGTTATCACAGCTTGTAAATTTTATTTTTATACATATATGTAAGCATTGAGCCCAAAACTGCATTTTGGAACTGAAACTGAATTCAAAGCAAATTAATTCATTTTCAAAATATAAAATTCAATTTTAATTTAGTCACAATCAGTTTCAAACCAATAAATTGAATTTCAAATTAGGCTAATTCATATTCAGTTTTAAAAAGTATTTATTCAAGTTAGAATTCAGATTCAATCTGAGCAATTCAAATTCAAACTTAACTTAGTCAAATTTAGTTTCTAATGGCACAACGTTCTGCCCATAAATTTCCTCCAGTTAAATACAGATAAAACAGAAACTTTAATTGTGCTCCTGATTACATGTTTTCAGAAATTAAGCAACATATCAGGTTTTAGACCCTTCAGTTCAATCGAATCTCAGAAAAGTTGTCACTTGAGAAACATTCCAAACTACTGTTTCGTAACTGTTTGTATCATCTAAAGAAACATTTATAAACTCAGACTACTGGTGTCAAAGGCAGAACTTGAGATGATTATTCATGCTTTTCTTTCTTCTCGTTTTTAATTTTCTGATTGTTTTATATTATTATTTATATTTCTGGTTTTATTGTGGAGCAGTTTGGGATTTTTATCTGTGAAAAGTGATATATAAATAAATTTTACTTACTTGATGTCTTTTAAATGTGCTATGTAAAGAAAGCTGACGTGATTTGTGACTTTACTAAAATTTCAACCTTTTCTTCATCATCAGTTGCATTTATATCGTTTATTTGGCACTATTGAATAGTGATAAATACTTCAGACTTTCCCAGGTACTAACACCTGCTGTCACAGCTGACCCGCATATTAAATCAGTAACACTCTGTGAACTCTCTTTTTCCCTTTCAACATCAATACACACCAAATTATTATCTTATGGATAAGCCAGCATGTTTTAGAGTCGGGTGTCTTTATCTTGCTGAACCACATCCCTGCAAACACTCATCAGAGATCCGTTTCTCAGTATTTTAGCACTCTTCATCTCTCTACAGGCGTATTTATCGCTGTTGTAGCTGAATCTGGTTCCACTCACCGAACGACGACCGTCTGGAGACGATTTTATGATCACTTTAAATCCGTCCTCGTGTGTCGTTGTCACGGTTACACTGCGCTCACTGTCCGTTTCCTCCACATTACAGGTTCACTTTCACTCTGCTTGTTGTTCTTCTTTTACGCTTTGTTCTTTGTTAGTATCTTTTATGATATTTACTAGTGATGTGACGTTCTGTATCGCGGCTTCAAAGCTTGTGTCGAGTAATGGAGAGAGCGTTTCCGCGATGGGCGTATCGGGGCTTGCGTCATTTATGGGAGGAGCTGAAAATGATGACGTCCGAAGCCTCGCTGCCCGGCTGTACCACGTGACTGGTTCAGGAAGTGGTTCGAACTTTGCCGCGAGCTATCATAGAGATATAAACCCCTCAGACTTCATTCAAAATGTGGGTGTTTGATGGAGAGTTGCGGTTAGTGAGAGTTTGGAGACAGTTTGGAGGTTTATGAGAGTGAGGAGAGAAAGTCAGGAGAGAATGGAGCCAACTAAGAAGAGGAGGATGTCCTCCCCTTTATGGCAACATTTTGATTTTATTCCTCCCAACAATTCAATTCAATTAAATTCAATTTCTTTATTGTCCCACAGGGGGAAATTAGTTAAACAGCAGGAGGATAAAAATAAACAGAACAATACTATAAAAAAATAATAACAATAATAATGATAGAAAGTTCCAGGACAATTATTTGCCATTAAGGAGACAAGACGCAGTAGGGATAAAAGAGACCTGGAGTCTTTTGGTCCTCCTCACAGGTAAAACGGCGGCCGGAAGGCAACAACTCAAACTCACTGTGAAGTGGATGGTTCACACAATTAATAATAGAATGAGCCTTTCTAAGCACATTTCTATTGTAAATGGCCAAAAGTTCATCTTGCCAGCGCCCTGAAATTTTGCTAGCAGTTTTTACCAGAAGTCCCAACCGATTCTTATTCTTCACTGTCAGGTTACCAAACCAGGCAGCAATACAAAAAGACATCACAGATTCGATAAAACTTCTATAAAACAAAGACAACATCTCAGATGAGACATTAAAAGATCTCATTTTCCTTAAAAAGAACAGTCTTTGTTGAACTTTTTTAGTAGTGGCATCAGCATGAGATTCAAAACACAGTTTATGGTCAAGTACCACACCTAGATATTTATAACTCTCAACGATCCCAACATCGGCCGTTTTAATGATAGTGGGTGATGAGCTATAAGAGGACTTCCTAAAATCAATAATCACGTCTTTAGTTTTTGACACATTAAGTGAGAGGAAGGACTCATCACACCAATTCACAAAATTATCTACAACCTGTCCATGGCCTGACTCCTCCCCCACTAGAAGACTGACGATCACTGTGTCGTCAGCAAACTTCAGGATGTATCTGTTTGTGAAATTAGTGCGACACTCATTCGTGTACAGAATAAACAGAAGGGGAGAGAGACAACAACCCTGCCCTTAGCAACAGGAACAATAATACCGGTAGCATGTTTCCAAATCGTAGGTACTGTCTGTAGCTCTAAAGAAAGTGAGAAGATATAGTGAAAAATCCCACTCAGCTGATCAGCACAAGTTCTCAGTACCTGTCCACAGATGTTGTCAGGTCCAGGACTCTTGCTTTTGGTGTGTCTAAAAAGATTAGCTACCCCCCTCTCATCAATGCAAATAGATGGGGGAGTGATAGTCTTTTCCCTCAGTGTGCTGGTCTGCCTAGAACAGTCAAAGTTCTCAAAACGAAGGTAAAAACTGTTAAGACTGTCTGCCAGATGTTTGTCAGAGGTAAACCCCTCTAAGGTAATGCTACTTTTACCTTTCTACAGAAGATGTATTTTCATAATACTGATGGTGCAATACAATTTATGTTAAGCTGTCTTTACTTTTGTACAAGGTGAAGTGTTTGCTATGTGCCAGGGAGCTGGGATATAACAACAACACCTCATCCATGCTTAGGCACTACAGAGCTTTGCATCATAATAGGGGGAACACCGATTGTGGAGCAAGACCAGGTGAGCCATCAAATGCAATGATAATATAGCATGCAGTAATGTTACTAAATGATATAACAATATTATACAACTGTAATAAGTTACGTGTGTGATATTTATATTTGTGCTTCGTCTTTATTGTCTTTCCTCAGGAGAACAATCTCAAATAGATGAAGACCTGGTTAGCATGGTGATGGAGGACTCCCAGCCATTTAGCATTGTGGAGGACAAAGGATTCAAAATATTTGTTAAATCATTAAATCCTAGCTATGTTCTCCCCACTAAAAAGGCCATAAAAGCAGTGAAAATTTAGTTTTTACTGAATAAAATGTGAACAGGCAGGACTGAGGCCTCAGTGTGTAGCTGTCCATACCTCAACGTTACAAAAGCACAACCACCGTCCACACCCCAACCACACCTCACCTCACAGTAAATGATCATTTCCATTTTAAGCATTTCCAAATAATCATTTTCCATACTGCCAGTATAAATATACACAGTATACTGTCGTTGCTTCCAAATTGGCATTTGATGCATCCCTCCCCTGAATTTGGACCAGCCATCCTTCAAATTCGGAGAAAAGGACGCATTTGTCGCCACATTTGAAAGACTCTTTGAATTCCGACAGCCCTTCGCTGCAGGTGAGCCCATCTCCCCTGCACAACACTGCAGACTGTGCACCACAATCATCCTTAGATTAAAAATAAAAATCAGATATAATTAATTTCAACTGTAAATACCATCTATCCATCCTCTACTTCTTATTCTTTTCAAGGTTGTGTGGGAGCTTATCCCAGCTACCACAGGGTAAGAAATACAAAGAGTTTACAAAGAACAGAGATGACAAACTTCAAAGGTAACTGAGAATATTCTGGTATTCATGTTTATGCAGAAGTGTTTGATTTTAATGTTATTAGTGCACAATGCTAAGTAGATTTATTCAAAAGTCAAATAACATACCAACATTGGCTTTGATGGTCTGATGTTTGGGGCTTTCCATTTCTAAATGTTACAGATGAGATTTGCATCCAGCTCCTGTCCTGCACACAGTTCGGACAAAATCACCCCATGAAACCATCAGAAACTCCAGGCTGGAAAACAGTTAAGTTATAAACTTTTTTAAAAACAAAAACAAAACAAAGAAAAAAAAAGCAAAAATGTAATAAATGCAATTTATAAGAGCGTTACGCAGAGAGGTGTGGAACACATCAGACATCACTCAGTCTAAACTGAAGTAATTAGTACTTAGTTTATTGGACATCCCTTACACATACAAACAGCAACTTCCAAAAATGTCCCCCTATCTTCTTCTTCTTCATTTTTAACAACAGCTTGCATCCAAAGATGTTGCACTACTGCCATCTCCTGGCTTTTATTCTAAATTCACTTCCAAATCCTTAGATCTTCTTGATGAGACCAGTATTTCTTAAAAAACAAAACAAAAAGCCACTCCTTTCCCTTCATTATGACTTAACTGATTAACCACCTTTTCAAACGTTAGTTCCATTACACCACCCATTTCTACCCTCAACACTCTCTTACATACTTCCTACAACTAATAAGCACATGTTCAACCGTCCCCATAGCATTACACCAATCACACAACCCAGTCAGATGTTTCCACATCCTAAAAAGAGTACCATTTAGAAAGCAATGACCTGTTTGTATTCTACTTATAATAACCTATAATATCCTGTCTATTTAATCCACTATGGCTGTTAACTTCTATTGTGTTTTGTATCCTATATAAATGACTCCCTTTTACTTCATTATACCATGCCATTTTCCAGAAATTCTTACTTTCTGTCCAAACTGTATTTTTTCCTTGCTTTGCTTTGTAGTAGAATTGTCTTGAACGTTCCAGCGAATAGGTTTATGCTACGAACATATCAATGTATTTATAAGTTACAATTCTGTTTGAATCCTGCAGCTTATCACACATTTGATTTCCATGTGTGACAACTGTTCTCGGACTCGTTCCCGGTGGGTGATGGGCTCCGCCAGGGCTGCTCTTTGTCTCCGGTTCTGTTCATAATTTTTATGGACAGGATTTCTAGGCGCAGCCAAGTGGCGGAGGGCTTTCGCTTTGGTGGCCTCAGAATCTCATCTCTGATTTTTGCGGATGATGTGGTTCTGTTGGCTTCATCGGGTGAGGGCCTCCAGATCGCACTGGAACGGTTCGCAGCCAAGTGTGAAGCAGCGGGAATGAGGATCAGCACCTCCAAATCTGAGGCCATGGTTCTCAGCTGGAAAAGGGTGGAGTGCCCACTCCGGGTCGGGGATGAGTTCCTGCCCCAAGTGGAGGAGTTCAAGTATCTCGGGGTCTTGTTCGCGAGTGATGGGAGAAAGGAGCCGGAGATCGACAGACGGATTGGGGCTGCAGCTGCAGTAATGCGGACGCTGCACCGGTCCGTCGTGGTGAAGAGGGAGCTGAGTGTAAAAGCGAAGCTCTCAATTTACCGGTCGATCTACGTCCCTACCCTCACCTATGGCCACGAGCTGTGGGTAGTGACTGAAAGAACGAGATCGCGGATACAAGCGGCAGAAATGAGCTTCCTCCGAAGGGTGGCTGGCCTCTCCCTTAGAGATAGGGTGAGAAGTTCGGCCATCCGGGAGGGGCTCAGAGTAGAGCCGCTGCTGCTCCACATCGAAAGGAGCCAGCTGAGGTGGTTCGGGCATCTGACAAGGATGCCCCCTGGGCGCCTCCTGGGTGAGGTGTTCCAGGCATGTCCCACCGGGAGGAGACCCCGGGGCAGACCCAGGACACGCTGGAGAGATTATATCTCTCGGCTGGCCTGGGAACGCCTTGGTGTTCCCCCGGATAAGCTGGAGGAGGTGGCTGGGGAGAGGGAGGTCTGGGCCTCTTTGCTTAGGCTGCTGCCCCCGCGACCCAGCCTCGGATAAAGCGGATGAAGATGGATGGATGGATGGATGGTGTGACAACTGCAAGTGTCCAGAGTGAGGACAGACTGAGGGACCCACTGCTGCACATCATCTGTGAGGCTTTGCACCCCTGATGATCCACCAGGACAAACTCAGCAGTGTGTGAGGAAGAGGAGGAGGAAGAGCCAGCAGCAGCTGACAGATGTAGAGAATAGACAGACTGTTCCCTGTTTGTAAAGGACTGCTATAAGTTTAAAATAACCAATTGTCTGTCCTGAATCAGTCTTATTAGGTAATGTTCAAATAATTTTATCATTCCAGTGTTTTCAGTGTGGGAGAAAGTACTCAGGGCCTTCAAGTTACACACTATGAAATGCAGCAACAAGTTTAGTATTCAGAAACCTAAAGTATGTATCAGCAGCAGAATGGAGCTAAAAATGGTGGCCCCTAGAAACAAAGCACGTACAAATTCCAAAACATATTTCTAGCCTTAACTACAAAGCGTGTGGTCATTGGATTGGGACACAGCTATTAGATACTATCTAGCTTTCCAACACTTGTTTCGGCAGCAGAATTCTATACTATACACCCATAGTCCAATACTGATCTAATTAACCCAGTATGTACAGCTTTCAATGACCCCCTATTTATTTCCTGCCAGCTTTATATACTCTGAGACCACAGCTTCTCAATTCAAAGTGGCCTATAAAAGAAGTGCAGTTAAGACAAGCTTCCTCTTTACAGAAACAAACAAGACGGCTACCACAGAGGTAACTTTCAAACATTTTGCTGCATTGGTGCTTTCAACAAAGCAATAATCTGTTAATCTTGTTTTCCTCTTTGAATCAACATAAAACCAGGAGTCACAAAAGTAAAACAAAATGACAAAAAAGTATGACACACATCGAGTGTTCGAGCAGGGATAAATGATTTATTTCTTTTAGTTTCATTAACTGTATACATAACCTATTTTGGGGAATTGTGGATTCCAATCTGATTAATATTTCTCCTTACCACTAAACTGTCTGATAGTCCCTGTTAACACATGCCTGCTGACAGATGATACAAAGTAACATGTCTTTGAATAAAATCTGAAGTCTGTTAATTTTCTGATTTAACAGCAGATTTCTCGACACGCAGGACCGAAAGTGGAAAATATATTTATTTGACATTTTAATCAGAATAACAGAGAAATAAACAGTTGGTGAATTCATGTGAATGCTGCTTCTGCTGTAAGTCACAGACCTATAAATGTATAAATGCTCCACAATTCTCATTTCTATCCATCATCTTGAACACTGACTATGAATGTGTTCACTTCATTATTGTGTGATTTGGTTTCTTCACGTGTCTCCTTCAGTGCAAATAAAGGACTGTTAGAGTGTGTGCTGTGTGTTTTTCTGAAGCATGACAATCCTTTCCAACAAGTATTTCCAGCTGTTTGTCTCCCCTCTGCACTTTAGTCTTTCTTCTTGTCATGTCTGTGTTTGTCCACCAGGTGTCACCCTCAGCTCATTTTCGCCAAATCAGAAGCATCAGATTTGTGGAGACGCTCTGCCTGCCAGACACAGCTCAGGGCAAAGCAACATGTCTATCCTCCACAATATACAGGCCTGTGTTATTTAGTATTTATATTTCAATGTATAAATGATCGAGTGTATTCAAACTTTACACCCCAAAAATGACATTAAATGTCATCATTCTAGACACAATAATAATGCAATATCAAAAACCTCAAGGATTCAAATCTTACTACATTGAAACATTTAAAAACTCAAAGACATTAAGTTTACTGTCATATATGATCAAGAAAATCAACAATCTTCACATTTCAGAAACTGGAACCAGCTTTAAATGTGACTAAAATAATGATAAAACAATCAATTCTCTAATAATTGACTAACTGATGAATCACTGCAGTTCCAATATATTGTTGCATTTGACAACCCACTACAGCAACTACAGAAAACCACTAACCAGACTGATGACAGATTTCAAACATGCTGAATATGAAGAGTAGTATCATTTAAACTCACATGATTATCAGCCATAAGAACAAATTCAGATTTATATTGATGTAACAAAGGTATATAAATGTAAGTACAGTTTGAATCAGTGCAATATTATTTTTCACACATCAGTGTGGTGGGCTGCAATTTTAAAGCCAACATGGTAACGTGATATTCGGCCAATGGTGTGGAGATTCAGCTTTTTAGATCGAATTAAAATCAAGTCACTCAAATTTTTTTTCTCTCTGCAAAGGAGCAGAATTCTTGAAACAGGGTTCTTTAAACAGAGTTATATAAACAGCAAAACAGTACATCACAATACACAAAACAAGAAGACAACACACAGCAAAACAAACAAAGCAAAGGCCAGGGTGTAGAGCCTTTAAGCACAATCAGTAGAGACACACAAAGTAACAAAAAGAAAAAGCTAGTGGGGTCATATCTGACCTTCCTGTAATAGGAGACAACAAACAGCTGCTGAGTAACTTTACCATTCCTTGTCCTTTCACTGATTTAGTTTTAAGTTTAAACTAGTACAAGTATTTTTCCAACTTTGCAAATGTTGATATTACAACAATTATGGATTAAATCACTGGTTAACTCCGATGCATCAATTTTTACCCACGTTGTTGTGTTTCTGATATTCAATACTTGTGTTACATAACTTGCCCTGCCTTTCTTTCCCCTCCTTATTGTCCATCACTTTTATGACTCCTTTTTACAGGGTTAAGGCCAAAGTGAGCTCAAACGTTTGAACTTAATGATTGTTGGCCCAGTTTGGACTGTCATACCAGGTGCATCTTCCAATGGGCCAAGTTCGACTATCTGTATGTCATAACCTGTCACCATGGTCTATAAATCTGTCAAAAGTTACATATAAGTTGTACTTAATAAATTACAGAGCAAAACTGTATGCATGAACAGGTAATCATTCAACAGATGACACAGCCTTATGATATGAATATGGATAATATTTCACTTAAGTATATGAGTCTTATAGAGTTTGATTATAAGAGTTAAATGCTTAGCAGGGTAAATCCTCTATGAAAAACATTCCAGTGTGGATATCTACTGTGTACAAGCATACATGATTATATGTAATATATGTCCTCAAAAAATCCAGAACAAATGGACAGCTGAACTTCTCCGTCTAAAATGTAAAGCCTCATTTAGAAATTACACAACTACATATAATGGTCAGGGATCAACATGAACATATCTTCTCTGTCTATTTCACCTTAATCAATTCTGAAGTGACTCCATCTCCATAAAGATATAGTCCCGCATAGAGCGGCTGAGTGAATGTGGTCTGGACTCTGTGGAGGAGAGTCATGGTTTCAGAGACGCTGTAGAAAGACAGAATACCTGCTCTGTGATCCAGGTACACTCCTACTCTGGAGGACCGAGGACCTGAGAGGACAATTTGTGCACTGTTGTACAAGAACTGATAACTGTTAGTGTAACAATATAATGCCCAAGATCTGTCATTGAATCCAAATACACATTCATTGAGGCTCCCAACTCTGCTGATATTCTTGCATGTGACTGCTACACAAACCTCTCCCCCTCTCCGCTCCACCTCCCAATAACAACGTTTAGTCAGACTCTCTCTACTCAGGACCTGAAAACACCAATCAGCAAATCTGTCTGGATGATCAGAATAAGACTGTTGTTGCTTCATTCGTGTTACTTTTCTGTTCCCCTCAGATAATAACAGATGTGTGTTTGCTGTGTTTGGATCCAGCGTGATTTCATGTGAATATTTTAAGAATTCAGCTCTGGTCTTTGGCTCTGGTGGTGACAGTAAAACATCCACTTCAGTGACTGTCAGTGAGATGTTTGTCCATTCCTCTCTCAGAATGTCCTGTAGTTTATCTCTGGTCTCTGACACAGCTGCTGTCACATCCTCAAAGTAGCTCAGAGGACGAATATTGATGCTGGATGAGTGTGTAGACTCACTGAGTGCTGACAGTGAGGGGTAGTTGTGTAGAAACTGGTTGTGATCCTCTGTGTGTGAGAGCTGCTCCAGCTCGCCGTCTTTCCTCTTCAGCTCAGCGATCTCCTGCTCCAGCTTCTCCTGAAGCTCTTTGACTCGACTCACTTCAGTTTCCTGCTGGGATCTGACCTGCTGCTTCACATCAGAGCTTCTTTTCTGGAGGAGACGGATCAGCTCAGTGAACATCTTCTCACTGTCCTCCAGTGTTTTATCAGCAGAGCCATTGATGGCCTCCACCTCCCTTTGAAGCAGCTTCACATCTTTCTCTCGCTCCTGGATTCTCTGCTGGATGTTTAGTCGTCTCACCTCGAGCTCCTTCTGCTTCTCAGTCCTTTCTGCTGCAGCTGGGACTGTTTCATGGCCTTTATGTTCATCCATTGAGCAGACAAAACAGATACTCTGCTGGTCAGTACGACAGAAAATCTTCATCACCTCATCATGACGAGAGCAGATGTTCTCCTGGAGCTTCTTGGAGGGGGCCACCAGCTTGTGTTTCTTTAATGATGGTGAATCATAGTGAGGTTGGAGGTGTTTCTCACAGTAGGAGGCCAAACAGAATAAACAGGACTTGACGGCTTTCCACTTCCTCCCAGTGCAGACATCACAGGCCACATCTTCAGGTCCAGCATAGCAGTGATCAGCTGGAGCAGCTTGGAGTCCAGTCTTCTTCAGCTGCTCCACTAAAGCTGCTAATATGGTGTTTTTCTCCAGGACAGGCCTCGGTATGAAAGTCTTCCTACACTGAGGGCAGCTGTGGATTCCCTTCCTGTCCTCTTCATCAAAGTGGGTTTTAATACAGTTCATGCAGTAGCTGTGTCCACAGGGAATAGTAACCGGACCCTTCAGTAAATCCAAACAGATGGAACAAGAGAAGGTTTCTTCATCCAGCTGAAGTCCTTTCTGCGCCATTTCTCCTCTCAGTGTCAGTGACTGTGTGCGTTTCTCTTCCATATAACTGAAACTAGTCTGAGGTGTAATCTCCACAAAGTCTTTTTCTTCAGTAAACGGAGCTTATTACAGCCTACACATCACAACATGTTGGTTACACCCATGAGGAGGAAACACGTGGACAGAGAGGAGGTGATGTGTTTAAGAGCAGGAAGAAGAGGGAGGGTTATCAGGCTGTGCTTCACTCCAGGAAGAGGAGCAGTTTGAGAGCGATACTGTGTGTTTAACCCTTTTTATTTACTGCTCACATCAACTTTTAAACCTGTCAACCCATTTTTCTTTATAAAAAAAACTTCCCTTTTTAACTTCCCTTTTCCCACTTAAGTTGGCTTTATTAAACGTTAGATCTTTAGCTGGGAAAACATTTTTAATTAATGATTTAATCACTGAGCACAGCCTTAATTTTATGTTTTTAACTGAAACTTGGTTGGACCAAAGTAACAGTGGAGCTGTTCTCATCGAGACGACCCGTCCTAACTACAGTTTTATCAGTGAGGCCAGGGTGAGCAGGAGAGGAGGGGGGGTTGCTGTCTTATTTAATGAATCATTTCAATGTAAGCAGCTATCTCCTGGAAGTTTTCAGTCTTTTGAATATGTGGCTTTACAGCTGAAGGCCCCATCCAAAGTTGTGTTTCTTAATGTTTACAGGCCTCCCAAATACTGCACAGACTTTTTTAATGACCTCAGTGAACTGCTGTCTGTGATCTGTGTTGATTTTGACTGTGTAATTATTGTTGGGGATTTTAACATCCATGTGGACAACCCTCAGGACAAAGTGACTAAAGACCTGAGTAACACTCTGGGCAACTTTGGGCTGACTCAGCATGTAACAGAGGCCACACATAATAGAGGACACACTCTTGACCTACTGATCTCCAAAGGCCTGAGCATTTCAAAGGTTACTGTGTCTGATGTGGGCGTGTCTGATCATTACTGTGTTTTCTTTGAAAGTAAAATCTCAGCCCACACAAATATATCAACAACAGTGATCACAAAACGGTGTATAACTGAACACAGTAGTGCAATTTTTAATCAGGTCTTCCCATTAACACCTGACCTGTCCAGAGGGTCAGTCAATGAGCTCATCAATAGCTTCAATGCTAACATGTTAAATGTAATGGACACTATTGCTCCCATTAAGGTGAAGGTTATCTCTGGAAGGAAAAAGTCTCCATGGAGAAACTCCACACTGGTGAAAAATGAAAAAAGAGAGTGTAGGAAAGCTGAGCGCAGATGGAGAAAAACAAACCTCCAGGTTCATTATGACATTTATAAAGAGAAACTTCACAATTATAATTTACAACTGAGGAGTGCAAGGAGGTCCTACTTCTCTGACATCATCACTAAAAACAGCCATAATGCTCGGGTCTTATTTTCTACAGTTGACAGGCTAACAAACCCTCCTGTGCCAGTCGCAGCTGAACTTCATTCAACCATGGCCTGCAATGACTTTGCCAAATTCTTCACAGAAAAAATCCAAAAAATTAGACAAGCAATTGGTACATCAACAGCAGATCCAGGATATGTACTGTGTCCACCAAAAAACTGTTTAAATACCATGAAACAGTTTAAACCTATTAACAGCAAAGACCTGGAGGACATCTTAGGTCAACTGAACTCTTTATTATCAGGTGTGTTTCCAGAATCACTAAAAACTGCTGTAATCAAACCTATACTGAAAAAGGACAATCTTGACAAGACACAAATGAACAACTACAGGCCGATCTCAAATCTCCCATTTTTAAGTAAGATCATTGAAAAAGCAGTTTCTCAACAGCTCAGTTACTTCTTAAAACAGAATAATTGCTACGATGCCTTCCAGTCAGGTTTTAGACAGAACCACAGCACTGAAACCGCTCTGACCAAAGTGTTTAATGACATATGTCTGAATACAGACAGTGGAAAAATGTCAGTCTTAGTTTTACTGGATCTCAGTGCAGCATTTGATACAGTTGACCACAACATATTACTCAAACGACTGGAGAACTGGACAGGTCTTTCAGGAACTGTACTAAACTGGTTCAAAACATACGTAGAAAAAAGGAAATACTTTGTATCAATAGGTAACTTCACATCTGAGCAGACAAGTATCACATGTGGAGTTCCCCAAGGTTCCATCTTGGGACCCTTTCTGTTTAACATTTACATGCTCCCACTGGCACAGATTATAAACAACAACAAAATAAACTATCACAGCTATGCAGATGACACACAAATATATATCACAATGTCACCAGGAGACCAAGGCCCTGTGCAGGCTCTTGGTAAATGCATTGAGGAAATCAATGACTGGTTGTGCCACAATTTTCTCCAGCTAAACAAAAACAAAACTGAGGTAATAGCCTTTGGCGCCAAAGAAAAACGATTACAGGTCACCAGAGAACTTCAATCTATACATCTAAAAACCACAAACCAGGCGAGAAATTTGGGTGTAGTGATGGATGCAGACCTAAACTTAGAAAAACACATTAAGACAATAACAAAGTCAGCTTACTATCACCTCAAGAATATTTCAAGGATAAAAGATCTGACGTCTCAACAGGACCTGGAAAAACTAGTCCATGCATTCATCTTTAGTAGGCTTGATTACTGTAACAGCATCTTTACAGGTCTACCTAAAAAATCAGTCAGACAACTACAGCTCATTCAGAACTCTGCTGCTCGAGTCCTCACTAAGACCAAAAAAGTGGACCACATCAGTCCAGCTCTGAGGTCTTTACACTGGCTGCCTGTCCGTCAGAGGATAGACTTTAAAGTTCTGATGCTGGTCTATAAAGCTCTGAATGGTTTAGGACCAAAATACATCAATGACCTCCTGACCCAGTATGAACCTTCCAGATCCCTCAGGTCATCTGGATCCGGTCTTTTATCAGTTCCCAGAGTCAGAACCAGACACGGAGAAGCTGCATTCAGCTTTTATGCTCCTTATATCTGGAACAAACTCCCAGAAAGCCTCAGATCAGCTGAAACACTCAGTTTATTTAAATCCAGGTTGAAGACTCACCTGTTCTCAGCTGCATTTGAATAAAGCACCAAATCCACACTTTTAAGCTTAAATTTCAAAACTTACATTTAACTACTGATTTTATCTACTGTTCTGATTTTATCTGTTTTGATTTTATATACTGTTTTGTTTGTTTGTTTGTTAATTAGTTAGTTAGTTTATTTGCTTGTTTTAATCAATTTTAAATCATGCTTTTTATTTGTTTTTGTTTCTAATGTCTCTGTAAAGCACTTTGAATCACCTTGCTGTTGAATTGTGCTATACAAATAAACTTGCCTTGCCTTGCCTTGCCTTGCCTTGCCTTGCCTTGCCTTGCCTTGCCTTGCCTTGCCTTGCCTTTAGAAATGTCAGAGTTCTCACTGAAGTTAACAAACAGTCCTTAAGTTTCAGTTAATACAGAAGGATAATAAACCTAAATATACAGATAATGAAGCCACTGACATGATGCTTATGTTGCATTTAAGTTCATGTTCATTTCAATTGTTTCTCTCCCTCAAAAACCATCAAACTCATATGCCAACTACTAAATCTAGCGCACCGCTAGATTTAGTAGTTGGCATATGAGGCAGTAAACAAATAAAAGTGTTTTGAAACACATTCAGCTCCACAAAACTTTGATAAATATTTGACAACAACAATAAAAAGGAACCTTGTGTTTTACTGAGTTGTGTGACTGATGTAGCTACGTGACTATAGTTGCCAATGAAGTGTAGGTAGAAGTTGGCGAATCTGAGAAATTGTTGCCGGTGCTTCCGGGATGTGGGAGTCAAAAACAAACCTGTCCCGGAAATCCTGGAGAACATTATTAATGATTGCCTGAAAAAAAACGTTGGAGAATTTATGAGTCCAAACGGCATCACAAAGAATTTGAAATGTCCAAGGGGTGTGTTGAATGCAGTTTTCCACTTATCCCCTTGTCTGATGCAAACCAGGTGATAAGCGTTGCATAGATGAAACTTTGTGAAGATATTGGCTCCGTAGAGGGGTTTGAAAGCTGAACTAATGAGGGGTAGTGGGTATTTGTTTTTTATTGTTATATCTTTATATCCAGAAGTCAATACGTGGCAGGAGGGAACCATCCTTCTTCCCCACAAAAAAGAATCCCGCGCGACCCTGAGAGGAGAAACGTCGAATGATGCCGGCCGCGAGCGAGTCCTTAATGTAAGAGAAAAGTGGATGCAGAGTGCAGAGTGTTCCAAGAAAAAGGGTCATCCTCCTATTTATTTACGGAAGTGAATGGGAAAGCTGTATGTTTGGTTTGTTCCCAGCATGTTGCAGTGCTGAAAGAATATAACCTCCGTCGCCACTATGTGAGTCTTCATGCCGACAAATATGACAACTTTCAAGGACAGCGGAGAAGAGAGAAGGTGAATGAACTGTTGGCGGGTCTGAAGAAACAGCAGTCTGTGTTTACTCACAGCCGAGACATCAGTGATGCTGCAGTGAAAGCTAGCTACCTCATTGCTAACGAAATTACACTAGCTTCAAAACCATTTAGTGAGGGTGAATTTGTAAAAACATGTATGATGAGGGCATCGGAGATTGTGTGCCCTGAAAAGTGCCAGGCCTTTGCAAATATCAGCCTGACAAGAACAGTTGCCGACAGGATTTCTGATCTTTCAGCGGATTTGGACAGCCAGTTGAAGCAAAAAATAGTCATTTATTGTGTCTGTGAAGGTTCTCAGTCATCCAGGTCATCGTAGTCAAAGGAGCTTGCAAAGAAAAGCGTCTGGACTTCTTTAAGTTGCTTGAAGACGTTTCACCTCTCATCCGAGAAGCTTCTTCAGTTCAGTCATTTATTGTGTTTTCAGTTGCAATTGATGAAGGCACGGACATTACAGATGTTGCACAACTGGCAATTTTCATCCGCGGAGTTGATGACACATTGACCGTCACCGAGGAGTTTGTGGAATTGGTACCGATGACAGATACAACGACCGCAGCTGATATTTTCACCGCACTCGTCGGCGCGCTGGACAGGGTCGGAGTGGACTGGTCCCGCGCTGTCAGCCTGGCTACAGATGGTGCGCCCTCAATTATCGGGTAGAAAGTAGGCGTTGTAAAAAAGTTCAGAGATAAAGTGCAATCTGCAAATGGAGGACGTGATTTTTGGACTTTTCACTGTATTTTGCACCAGGAGGCTTTGTGTTGCAAGTCACTGAAAATGGATAACGTCATGAAGGCGGTCATTCAAACTGTTAATTTTATCCGATCCAGAAGCCTCAATCACCATCAGTTTGACAGTCTTCTCAGAGAGAAAGACCACATCTATGGCTTGCCATACCACACTGAGGTAAGATGGTTGAGCCGAGGTGCTGTGCTGAGGGGTTTCTTTGATTTATGAGAAGAAATTGAACAGTTTATGGAAGAAAAGAGGAAACCAGTGTAGGAATTTCATTCCGCAGAATGGATGCAGGACCTTGCATTTATGGTGGATGTTACAGAGCACCTGAATAACTTGAACAAACAGCTGCAAGGATGCAACAAAGTTGTCACGCAGTATTATGACAGCATACATTCTTTCAAGTTGAAGCTGTTATTGTGGGAGACGCAGCTCGCTGGTGGTGATGCAGCTCACTTCCCCTGTCTGAAAAATGTGTGCACGATCCAAAGTGTGGCAGATATGAAGCGGTTTAAAGATAAAATAACGGGACTGTTACTAGAGTTTGAGCAACGATTTCAGATTTTTGGTGAACTGGAGAAAGACTTCAAAGTTTTTTGCTCGCCGTTCACCGTGAATCCCTTTGATCTGCCCGTCAGGATCCAACTTGAAATAATAGACTTGCAGTGTGACTCGGATTTGAAGGGCAAATTTGCCGCAGGTGGCTTGAACACATTCTATCAGAATCTCTTGCCAGGTTACCCCAACTTGACAGCCCTCGCTGCGAAACTGTTGTGCATGTTCGGAACCGCGTATCTTTGTGAGCAAGTTTTCTCTGTAATGAAAATAAATAAAACAAAACTGCACTCAAGGCTCACGCACAGGCACTTGAATCACATCCTGAAGTTAGCTGTCGCTCAGGATGTGAAGGCTGATATTGATGAGCTGGTGAAAGCTAAAAGATGCCAGGTATCAGGAGTCAAATAAACTATGCAACCCCACTGAAAGTGCTGCATGAGACACCCTGATGTAGTTCTGTGATCTGTGATATACTTCTGTGAATCACTGAGGCACTTTGTGCTTGTGTGTTCTTTGTCCTCAGAATTTTCAAATAACTTTTTTTTTTCAAATAACTTGAGATGTTTTATGATTATTAGCTATGTTGTGCCTGTACCATTTTGAACATACTGTCCACAGGCTCTAGATTTATTTTTATGTTGATCGTATTAAAACTAAGAAAACAATCTGAAGTTGTTGTTTTTAAGTTATATATACAATGATTTTACCAATCCGGCCCACTTGAGAATAGAATTTTCTCTCTGAACTAAAATGAGTTTGACACCCCTGGTGTAGAGGAAAGATCAGCAGTCAGTTCGTTCTCACAGGCGAGCTGAGCGGCCTCTGGGGGACACGCGGAGGTAAGTCTGTTAGCATGGCAGAATAGACTCCAACTAGCTACTCGTTGCCCTTCCCAATCAAGGTGGGGGTTGTGGGTGGGGCTAATCACAACGTGAGGGAGGATAATCCCTCAAGTTTTACGGGCTCATCTCGAGAGCGAGTTGATCCTTCATGGTCTCATTTAATGACTGAAGATAGATTCCCAGCAAAGCCTGATCTGGCCAGCCGACCTCTGCCATGGCTGTTGGGAAATCATTAAGATAGTTGACTATCATCTTAGCCAACTCCCCGATGAACATTTAGCATTTTTTCTAGCAGTACTGCCCTCAGAAACCTCCTCACATTTCAGCCCTCATTTCTCATCATACTCAACATGACTTTAAACACTTTCCTTATTAGTTTAGCTTGGGACTTTCCTGTTTCATGCTTTTTCAAGAACAGCTTTCTGAATTTATATTTTCCTAAAGTTTGCTATTCCATGTTTTTCTTAATACTAAATGTACCTAATTTGAATGATTTTAATCATTAGTGTTTTCAGTTGGAACACCTTGTTTGTTTTTAAGAAAAAAAAAAGATGCAGAGCAAAACTCAGTTTAGCTTGGATTTTGCACCTCAAGTGTCCATCCATCATTCTAAATGATAATCAGAATTACCTTTTAACATTTTTTTGTTTGTTTTTTAAATTGGGACATGAACTTATTCTTAAAGTTTTCTTTTTAAATCTCCACATCAAATCTGAGTGGATCAAAGAAGTATAATTTGAAATATAGAAACAGTAATTACAAATATTTGACTTCAGGTTATTCATATAATCAAAAGTGTATATCCCAAATCTGTATTTTTTTAAAGAAAATTACAAACGAACATACAAACAGTCTAGAGTTGACATTTCGTTTTTCCACCTATCACGTGCAAATTTCTTTTTAAGTTGTGTTTTTGGTGACACTTTGGAATGCTTTCCACTTCCTCCATTGTCTATCATATTTACATCCCATCAGTCTAATATTGAATGTTATTTTTTCCATCTCTGAGATACCCTCTACAATCCTAATCCAATCTTGTTGAGAAGGAGGGTCTGGGTGTAACCACTTCTTTGGGGTTGCTTTTATAGTTGCGGCTAGAATTATTTTTACTAGATATAAGTCCTCCTTTTGTACCTGTTCCTTTATGTTTCAAAGGTACATCACTTGACAGGTGTTTGGGGGTGCATAGCCCAGAATATTATCCATGGTCATTTTAAAGTCTTCCCAATACTTTTTTTATTTTTATGCACTTCCAGAATACATGTGAATGATCTGCTTCTGTTTCTCCACACAGTCTCCAACATTTCTGTGGACTTGAGATCTGTTTACTTTTAATTTTGGGTGTAATGAAAAACGCGTCAAATTTTTCCAGCAAAATTCCCTCCACAACGGCGAATTCGTTGTGCTAACATACTAACCCATTCCTTCTCTGTTATAGTTATGGCCAGTTCAGCTTCCTATTTCCTTTTAAGGTAAAAGGTTGTGTCCTGTCTATCTTCTTCTAATGATCTATAGAAGGTGGAAATTGCTTTGAATTGTTTATGTTCATAGCATTTTTTTTACTAGTCCGATAACACCCAATGGTTTTTCAAGCCAGTCAGTCTTTATTTGCTTTACGCAATAGTCCCTTACTTGCAGATATCTAAAAAAATCTCTATTTCCCAATTTGTATTTATTTTTTAGTTGTTGGAAACTCATTAGTGTTCCATTTTTCATTAGAGTACAAACTGCTGTAATCCCTTTTAACTCCCACCATTTGAATGTTTGGTCCAATTGTCCTGGCTGAAATTCTTTATCATGTCTAAACCATCTCAGCAAAAATAATTGTTTTTTTAACTGACGTTTTTCTATTACTGTGTCCCATCTGTCTAATGTAAATTTCACAATTTGATTCATTCTACTTTTATAAGAGGTCATTAGTTGTTTGTCAGAGATAAAAATTTGAATTTTGTTTCCCTCAATTTCTTTCTCAAATTCCTTCCACCGTGCCTCATAATCTGATCTTCACTAACAAACAAGAGACCTAAATTGGGCTGCGTAAAAGTATTCCCTTAGGTTGGGCAAAGCCATCCCTCCCTTATACTTTGGGAGTTGCAATGTTGTTAACCTTGTTCTGGGCTTCTTCCCATCCCATATAAACCTTGAGATCATTTTGTCCCATATTTTAAATTTACTTTGAGGTATGGGAAGTGGGAGTGATTGATACACGGATAGCAATATTGGGAGAACGTTCATCTTTATTATTTGGATTCTACAGTAAAAATTTGTAGGTATTGTTGATCACCATTCTAAGTCTTTTTTTATGTTACCCTCCACCTGATTGTAGTTTGTGTCAAACATAGCAGATAATGATTTTGTCAAGGTTACACCCAAATATTTCATGGTATTCAAGTGCCACTTTAGTTTATGTCCATCTATAATCTTTTGAGAAGGTGTATAGTTGAATGATAGTATTTGTGTTTTGGATGCATTAATTTTATAGCCCGATAAGTGTTCAAAGGTATGGAATAGTTGCATCAGAATTGGAAAACACTTGTCAGGATTTCGTAAGAAAACAATGACATCGTCAGCAAATAATTCAATAAGATGTTTTTGTCCGGCTAGAGTTACCCACTCCAAATTTGGATCTTGCCGCTTTGCTTATGCTAGTGGCTCGGCATATAGAATTGGTGACAAGACACAGCCCTGTTTTGTACCTCTATGTAGCTGAATTCTGTCCCTCAGGCTACCATTCACCTTGATTCTGGCTGTAGATCGATTATAGATTGTCCTTATACACTGTATTGAACTCTCCTTAAACCCAAATTTTTTCAATACTTCAAATAGGAAGAGCCAACTAACACTATCAAATACCTTTTCTTGATCTAAACTTATTAACACAGTACAAATATTGGTCTTTTCGGCATTGTCGATGATGTGGAGGATGCTCCTTGTATTATTCTGTGCCTGATGTCCCTTAATGAATCCGGTTTGGTCCACTTCTATCAAGTCCGGTACAAAGTTTTCAAGTCTTTTGTTAATAATCGAGGCGTACAGTTTGTAATTGTTATTAAGAAGGAAATGGGTCTATAGTTCTTGCAATACTCTTTGTTCTTGCCTTCTTTATGTAAAATTGTGATAATGGCTTCTCCCCATGATGGTGGGGCTAGCCCTGTTTCAGAGTCCAGTTAAAGCAGGATAGAAGAAGTGGCTTGAGTTCTTCTTTAAACACTTTATAAAATTCAGACTGAAAGCCATCACTTCCTGGGGCTTTGTTTGTTTTCTGCTTGGCAATAGCTTTATCTAATTCCTTATCAGTAATCTGTGAGATCAATAATGGAGGGCAGGTTGAGTGGATCAAGGAAATATTTAATTGTCTCATGATCTGAGTTGTGAGTACAGTCTCGTGTAGTATTTTTTAAACTCATTTTCTATCTGTTTTGGGCCCTGATTCGTAATAAGTTTGCTGTGTAAACCTAGCCTTTTTTTCTACTTCTTATTTCAGTAATTCATCAATTTGGTTTCTAATATCTGGTATTTCTTCTAAAATTAATGATTTTTTAGATTGTTTGTGCTTCTTCTCAAGATGTTTAAGTTTTTCTGTTAAATTTTTATATAAAGCCAGTCGCACAGTTTTTTGTGCTGCTGTTAGAGCTATTAGTTTTCTCCGTAAAACTGCCTTTAGTGCATCCCAAAGTATGATTGGGCTCACATCTCCAGTATCGTTGTCTTCTATATACAATTTTCTTAACATATTCATCCCTATTTAGAATACCCAAATTAAGTCTCCATGCTGTATATATTTTCCTATTATTAAGGCTTAGTTCTAGATCAAACTGTGATCTGAGACATCGGCCACCCCAATTTTGCATTCTGTAACATTATGAATTTCTTTAGAAAATAATAAATTCTCGAATATGTAACGGGAGGGATGGAATAATGTTATAGTCCCTAGTTTGAGGGTTGAGTGTTCTCCATACATCTATCAATCCCACCTCCTGTAATATTGTGTTCATAAAGTTTGTCAGGCGAATTTTACACATTGCAACACTGGTTATATCAATGTTCCGATTTAACACAACATTGTAGGCCCCTGCACATACCACTAGACCTTCAGATTCTTGTGTCACTAAATTGAATAAATCTTTGAAATCACTTTTCTTAATTCCTGGTGGGGCATGGATATTGACCAGGGTGACTAGTTTATTTTCCAATTTCCCTTTAATTAAAAAATATCTACCTTCCTTATTAGACACCTCACTATAACATTCAAATCTGACAGAATTTGCTATTAAAGTAGCAACTCCTCTTTTCTGACGAGGGTTTTAATAGTTTTGCAATTTTAATTAGTTTTTATTTTTATTTAGTTTTGACTTCAGATTTTCAATTTTATATCAGTTTTAATTCGTCTTTACCAATTGTTTGCTAGTTTAGTTTAGTTTTTATTTTTTGAAAATCCTTAGTTTCAGTTTAGTTTTGATTAGTTTCAGTTATAGTTTTAGTTGTGTTTGCAAAAATTAAGTGTATCAAAATCCCAGTTTCATCATATCAGTCATTCTCTTCTGCTTATCCTTGGGTATGTTGCTATTCCAGCTACCATACCCTGCACCCTGGACAGGTCGCCTGTCGCAGGGCTAACACGCAGAGACAGACAACTCACATTTCCACCTATGGGTTCTTTAAATAAATAAATAAATACATAAATAAATAAAGGCAGATGAAAAACCATTGATACCAGGCAACTATAAAATGTATATCTTGGCCCCAATGAGACTATTAACTCTTGCAGCACTGGGTGTTCGTAATTTTGGTTCAAGTGAATTGATAAACTTTTTGAAGGCAATTGACTCACACAGTTATGTAGATATCCCCGTCCTGTTGTCTCGGGATGCATCACGCTGCCTTGCCTGGGGTTAGCTTCTGTTTTCTGGGGATGAGGGTTGAGTGTGCTCCCTTACCTTCTCAAGGTAAGCTAGGTTAGCCTTCTTGTGTGAGCTTTTCAAGTGCACTTTAAGGTTTGTGGGATTTTTTTTCCCTTTAGAAATGTCCCTCATAATTTGTCTCTTTCCACTACAAGACACTTGCTTTATCCAAAACACAGTCATATTCAAAGTAATCCCAAATTGGACTCTGGCGCTTTCTCACGACTTTTCCTGACATGATTCTGCACGTGGATGGAGCAGCAACACAGACGACTCGACTAACGTACTGCCACCTGCTGGCATAATGAGATAGCAAGAAAAAAATCTGGAAACTAAACTTCATTTTCACCCTCGACTATTGTATGACACGCACACATCAATGAAAACTAAACACATTTTTGCTATAAATTCAGTTAATTTTAGTTAGTTTTGTGAACAGTTTTAGTTAGTTTTCCTTTTTTTGTTTTTGTTTTTATTTTTATTTCCGTTAACGAAAATGTTTTTTCACTTCTAGTTTTCGTTATTTCGTTAGTTTTCGTTAACGATAATAACCTTGTTTCTGACTTTGTCTATAGGAGTTATAATAAGTGTTTTTATAGCCAAGTCTTTTCAATTTTTCATGTTCTTGTGAAGGCAGATGGGTCTCCTGCAAGAATATTACCTGTGCCTTTTCTTTTTTGAGTTTTGCTACCACCTTACTTCTTTTGACTGGATTATTCAATCCATTCACATTTAATGGCACCAGTTTAATATTATTAAAAGACATGTAATCTGCACAACTGTCAGTCGTAATTCTCTAGACAACAAAAAATGATGGCCTGAACATTTGGCCAACTACCATAGAAAAACAGAATGATAAAGGAAAAGAAAACAAATCCTAGAAGACCCGACTTCCACATTAGGGTGAATGCCTCACACCCTGAGTCCCCGTTGGCAGGCTGAGGAGAAAGTCTCTTTACAGAGGGCCCCTCCTTGGCGGTGATACGTAATGTTTCACGCATAGAAAAGTCACACGACCTCTGGCAGCGATAGTTAAGGTCAAAGTGAAGTCTATTTATTTGTATTAAACTTTTCAGTGAGACACTCTTTTCGATCATCACTCTCAGGCATGAAAATAAATTGTCACTCTCAGGTATAAAAATAAATTGTCAATATCAAGTATGGAAATAAAATAACTTGGATAGTCAGTAGTTTGAAACTCGTAGCTCTAAACTTAAATGTCTCGGTGTAAACATAGTCTGTACCTTAAGTGACGTAGATGATATCCTCATCCTCTCTGGAATCAGTGTATACTGTCCTCTTGTCGTGTCAATTCACTGCCATAGTGTAGCTCGTGACAGATGCTCCATCTCCGGTCCCAAATCCGTTGGATCCGCTCCTGGCAGCTCCTCTTTTTCTCAACTCAAGCGCAGCTTTCCGTGCGCTGTCATAGATGTGTACACCCGTATCCCAGTGGATACGAATTTTGTCAAGTGGTGTTTGGAATCTGATGCCTTTGTCTTTCAATGCTCTTTTGATGCTTCTGTCCTGACGCTTCTGGGCCACCTCTGTGGCATAGTCATGGTCGAATGATATATGCTGACCTTCGTACACAACTTTACCAGCCCAGGCTCTTTTTAAGCTGTCCTCCTTACGTATATATTCCTGGAAGTTTATTATTATTGACCTGGGTGGCGCGTTGTGACACGGATTTCCCGTCAAAGCTCTGTGGGCTCGGTGTATCTGTAGGCTCATATCATGTGGCAGTGAAAGGGCTTTTTATGTGACGCACACCCTCCCCAAGAAATACAGGACGGGCTAATTACTTCCCTTCCCAGCAGCTCTCTCCTCAATCGTTTGTCCAGGAATGAACTAAGACCATTTAGCTCAGAAGTGCCATGAATCCCATAACTGCCCAGAGGCTGCTCTGCTGGGTAATGTAGTTCACACTAACACAGGCTTTTCTACAGCCACCCCTGTATTTGTGCAACAAATACACATCATTGCAAAAAGTCTGTGTTGTACTGTGCGGAGGTCTCTTCCTCTGGAATCTGAGGCAGGGTGACCAGCTTAACAACTGGTTGGATGTAAGGTAAGGTAAGGTAACTTTATTTATTTATGTAAGTATGATCCTTTACTTGGACCTCAGCCGATCGCACTATACCATCTGCTCCGGGAAACACCTTTGAAATCTTCCCAACTGGCCACATGGCCCTGGGCAGTTGCGAGTCCACGATCATGATGACCTTACCTACAGCGAGGTCGGATGTCAGATCCCGCCATTTTTGTCTGAGCTGAAGACCTGGGAGGTACCTCCGAATGAACTGGCTCCAGACGTGGTCAACAATTACCTGGCTTTGTTTCCTTCTTCAACTGGTGATAAAATGACCTGGTCCGTAAACCACCTACAGCAGTGAAGCGTCCTGCCGCCCCATGAGCAGGAGATTTGGGGTAATGGGGTCAGGATCAGCAATATCCGAGGATGTGTAACCAAGAGGTTTCGCATTAAGGATCCCTTCTACCTCAAGGAGAGCCGTGCGGAGGACTTCTTCCATCACAATCTGATCCTTCAGGATGACCTGGAGTGCCCCCTTAACTGACCTTATCTCTCTTTCCCAGGCCCCCCCAAAATGGGGGGCATGCGGTGGATTACAATGAAAGGTTATCCTCTGCTTTTCCAGCTGTGCCTGAAGAATTGGCGTCATCATAGAGAAAGCGTCCTGTAACTCTCGAGCACCCCCTCGGAAATTAGTGCCCTGATCTGACCATATCTTGAATGGGGTACCCCGACAAGAGATGAATCTTCGCACGGCCATGAGGAAAGCGTCTGAGTCCAGGCATGGCAGCAAATCCAGGTGTACACAACTTGTGGTTAGGCACTTAAAGATTATGCTCCAACGCTTCTCATGCCTCCGGCCTATCTTGATAGTGTAGGGCAGTGGTCCCCAACCTTTTTTTTGCGCCACGGACCGGTTTATGCCCGACATTATTTTCACGGACCGGCCTTTAAGGTGTCATGGATAAATACAACAAAATAAAACTAGTACCGGTACCGAAAAAAAGAAGATTTATTCATAACACACGTGAAAAGACCCAGGAAAACCGAGTTAACGATAAAAACGATAACAAAATAACGCTGAAAACCGATAAAAACCCTGAAAACCATACATTTCACACCTGAGCCTTAACTCACGCGGCCCGGTACTGAACAACTCACGGACTGGTACCGGTCCGAGGCCCGGGGGTTGGGGACCGCTGGTGTAGGGACCAAAGCAATTAACTCCAGTTGAACAGAAAGCAGGTTTGTGGATCCAGAGCCTCGCTGCTGGCAAATCAGCCATTATGGTGGGAGCAGGCCTCCCCCGCCAAGGTACTCTGCACATTGTCTTTGATGTCTCCAGATTACTTGTCGCCCTCTGATGATCCAATAAGTGCGCCGTATCTCTGCAAAGACGGGCTCTGGACCAGGGTGCAACAGAATCGTGTCAAAGTGTTGGACGAGGAGCTTAGTTACCGGGTGTTTGGGAGGTAGCACGATAGGGTGTATGGTGTCTGAGTCCAGACCTTCGGCACGTCTCAGGCGTCCTCCAACCCTTATCAGGCCAGTAACCGGATCATACTCAGGGCAGAGCGAACAAAGTGGACTATTTAGGGCCAGAGTTTGTCCCTTCATCAAAGCCATCACCTCCTCCGGAAAACTGTCATACTGAGCTGACTTTAAGATGGCTATCTCTGCTTCCACACGATCAGTGGCGGTCATTGGAGGAGAAACCGCCCCATGATGAGCAAGGTAAGTTGCTTTCACAAGCTCCTCCCAAGATGTGAAGTTGCCCGGGTCTGGAGTAGGAGACTGTGCCACTGTGACAAGCCCACATAGTATCCCTTTGCGCAGCTCATCTGTAGTCTCAGCCCTACCAGTAGGTTGGGAGGGCCAGTGTGCCAAACTTTGTTGCAAGAACTTGAGGCCCTGAGCCCAACGGCAGGCTGCCGAAAAACTACAGAGTTCCTTCCCCCTTGTGATGTCATCAGCCGGGTTTTCTGCTGACGTGACATATCTCCACTGTTGAGAACTGGTGAGCTCCTGGATTTCAGCAATTCGAGTCCCAACAAAGACCTTGTACCAGCAGGAATCCGACTGCAACCAACTCAGCACAGTAGTAGAGTCGGTCCACAAGATGGTATTCTGCAGTGGTAGAGTAAGCTCAGTTGAGGGTCTTTGCTGTTATGCTGTTAAAGACTAAGCGGGCTTTGTTGTTGTGATGAACAAGATGGTGTGGAATGTACCAGGATTCAGTGGAACCATGCACCTCCTCCGGAGTCAACTTTACCACACAGCCTGCCTTCTCCAGTTTTTTGATCTCCTCATTTTATGTCTGTGCTCTGCTGGGGTCCTTGCATAGCCGACGCTCATTGCCTCCCAGAAGAGCCTTGACAGCCTCTTGAGGTGCCTTCACCTGAGGAAACTGTGTGGCAAAGCAAGGGAGTAGCATATCAGTGGACTCCCTCTACCTGTACTCGGACTGTCCTTGATTCAAGGATGTTGATTGCCTGCTGGTCCTCCTTTGACCTGGTGACCTCCTTTTCATTCCTAAACGGGAGGAGGTCAATCTGCCACAGCCTCTCAACAACTTTGGAGAGCTCTGATGTCTGTGGGATCAATGATGAGTGCAAGCAATGTTCCCTCTAAGCTGCGCGCGTGTGCAATTGCGCACTGCTGGCACGGTCTCTGCGCACAGAAAATCTGCGTTGCACACAAAAAAAAATTGAACCTGAATTTAAATTAAGTTTAAAACTTTAACAATTCTGCAGTGTTAGTCAGTAAGTGACAGGCTGCTCCCATATGGGATTAAAATGATGCCACTTTATCCCATAGTCCAGCCAATAATGTGATTCACATTTGTATATACGCAGCTAATCAACGTCGTTGACAGGCTATGACAGCGTCCTTGTGTGCAGACACCAGTGTTTTAGCTAGCAAAGCGGTGTGGCTGATGTGGAGTGAAGCCACGTTAATGACAACATGTACAACCATTGGAGATGTGAGCAGGACAGACGGAACAATTGACAGAAAAAGTGTGGACTTTATACCAGTTTTTAAATTGTGTTGATAGGCCACGTAAAACCAGAGTTATAATAAAAATATATACAATGTTTGGTTTTCTTCCTGAATACTATTGTTGTTTATATTTACTGCGGGAAGAAACGGTAAAAACAGCATTTTATACAGTGGGGCAAAAAAGTATTTAGTCAGCCACCGATTGTGCAAGTTCCCCCACTTAAAATGATGACAGAGGTCAGTAATTTGCACCAGAGGTACACTTCAACAGTGAGAGACAGAATGTGAAAAAAAAATCCATGAATTCACATGGTAGGATTTGTAAAGGATTTATTCGTAAATCAGGGTGGGAAAGCTAAGCCTAGGTTCCGAGTCCTCCCCACCTCAACTGAACACGGCCGTCTCTGCATGCCTGCATAGGCCCCTCAGCTTCTTCATAGCGAGGTGGTTGCAGGGCAAACAGGCAGTTCCATCAAGCAACCCTAGTCGTCTGACCGGAGCCAACCGTCAGAAACATCAACCTCCTGACAATCAAACCCCCACCAGCTCAGGTCTCAAGGAGGCGGAGCCATGGGAGGGAACGCTGTGGGAGGGGCCCAGAATCAGGCGACCCAAACATGGGTACACCTGTCCAGGCCCCACTCCAGTGGTAAGTTCTTCAACATCCACCTCACGATAATCAACCTCCACCGGCCCGGGCCTCACAGAGGCGGGGCCGTGGGAGGGAATGCTGTGGGAGGGCCGCAGAACCAGGGAACCCAGACATGGGTACACCTATCTGGACCCTACTCAAGTGGCAGCCAGAGGGGATGGAAGTTCTTCAACATCCGCCTCACAATAATCAACCTCCACCGGCCCAGGCCTCACAGAGGTGGAGCCATGGGAGGGAACGCTGCAGCCATCAACCTCATTTAGCCTGAGAGGCACAGGATTGGGGCGGGCTCTCCACGCCCAGCCCGCCTGCAGCTGTCATGTCAAGCTCCATCCATAGATGGAGCGAGAAAATGGCCACCAGCACAGCATAAGTAACCCTCATGCCCCTGTTAGGGCATGCCGCCCTGCCCAGGGAAGGCCCGAAGGGGCAACTAGGGACCAGGGGGGGCTAACGAGGGAGGGGCCAAAGGGAGCTACTCCTGCGATGCCCGGCATCAACCAACTGCAGGCAGGGGACCATAAATGCCGGGAGGCAGGGCACACATGGCCTGCAACCAGGCCAACCAGGCAGCAGTGGCACCTTAGGCAGTAGGCGCTGAGGCTGCGTGATAGCAACAACCTTGAGGTCCACTCTACTAGATGGGACCTCAGGAAGGGCTAATTCCCACACCCGGAGTGCTCCAATCAAGAGGTGAAGGGACCCATCTTACTCAACACTGTGCCCGGGGACCAGCAGGGGGCAGCCCAAGGACAGGTGGGCAACACCAGAGGAGAGGATGGAAGCTTCATCGACATCTGCCACCTGGCAGTCAACCTCCACAAGCCCAGGCCTCACAGAGGCGGAGCCATGGCAGGGACGCTGGGGGAGGGGCCAGCAGTAAATCAGCAACAGGTGTGGGGGGTACCCAGCCCATGGCCTGCCTAAACTGGTGTCACAGCAGTGGCAGCCATGTTCCCCATAGTAGCCTGCTCTCTCATTTTTTGAGGCAGAGAAGGGGGAGGGGCGGTCCATTTAATGCTTTCAAAACCAAGCACGGTCTGTATAGTTCGTGCTGGCAACAAATCAGTGCATGCAAGCATCAGCTACTTCAGCCAGCACAGCATGCTCTAGGCTGCTTTCATGTTAGTCATTTATTTGCCCTTTTTCACCTAGGCACAGCAACACTGCTCGTGCCTATTGTAAAAAGGCAAAAATGCCATACACAAACATGTTTGGGACGTGTGGGCTGCCATACTTCTGCTACCAAGCAAAGGGGCGGGGCCACACGCTAACCAGGATGTGCTAACAGACAGCCGGCAGTAGCCGCCACCGGAATTCCCCTTTCACTGTTTATTAGCTCCTGTGTCACATTGCTGACACATTGCATATGCTTGGAACTCTGACACATTTCCCCAATGTAGCCGAGCTACGAGCGGAGCACCTACTGGCCGCGTTAACCCGCGAGCTGCGGGCAACACGCCAGACAGGCTAACCGGCTAGAATGCTACTCGCAGGCCGATTAACGATTAGCTGGCAGTTTATTCCCCACAGTGTTAAGCAGGCCAACAGCGAATGCTTGGAACGCTGAAGCCATATCCCCTCTGTGTTAACACACATAGCAGCCGAGCTGCACAGTGCCAAGGCGACAGCGAATGCTTGAATGCTGAAGCCGTGTCCCTGCTGTGTTTCCTCACTGTAGCTGAGCTACTCGCTAGTGTTGCGAAAAGCAGTTTCACCCCGGTTCTTTTTTATTCCCCGGGCATCCAGAGACGGCACCAGACTCAGTAGTCATTACACAAAACCTTTATTCATCTTTATTCGTCTTCATTCATCTTTAGTTAAGCATGCATCTTCTAGAAGGGGAGATGTGCAAGGCCAGTGTCCCTCTGCAGATGTTCCACTCCTTTGTTTGTTACAGTCAGCTTTATAGAAGTGACCCCATCATAAAAACCCCTATGGTGTGCTGCAAACTCTGTGTCTGTTTGTGTATGCACGAGCACGTGAGTGCCTGTATGTGCGGTACCCATATGTCTATGTGAGTGCACATGAGTGACTGTGCATGTAGGTGTGGGTGCGTCGTAACAGTCAAAGCACTGTGTGTGTGTCTCTGTGTATGTGACTTCCTACCAGTCATAAAAGTAATCTCCTCACTCAATCTACACCAAATTACTTTAGACAAGATACAAAACACAGTTAACATATTACATTACAAACACTGAGACCCCCACTTTGCATCCACTGGGCCATTGCCCTCTTGTTGTCTTACATTTACAGATAAGGTGGAGAGTCTCCTGCAAACCTACTTCTAAATTATAACAATTATGACCGTTTATTAGATTCAGGTTAAAGCATCAGCAACCCCCAACTGTAGCTTCCTGTCTCCTTTTATGACAGCAACAATTACAACAATTACACACACTCTCAGGCCTACATCTAAGCCAAACTGAAACACAGTCCAATCCTTCCTTATTCCTCTGATCTAAACAAATTTAACACATCATATTATAATAATTATTTTCTTGTACTCACACTAGCTGGCAGCCGCACAGCGTGGTCCGACCAGCGCATAAGCCTGTTTTTTTTTTCGAGGCGACATGCCAGGAAAGGGGGACCAACCAAGGCGAAGCAAAGGGCCAGCTAGGTGGAAGCAAGCTAAGGGATACCAGGGCATACCAAGGGAATACCGGGGAACACCAGGGGAGTACCGGGGAATACCAGGGGAGAGGCAGCACCCATGGAGGATGCGGAAGCACGCTCCTGATGGACGCACATTCATACAGAACTCTCAAGGCACTCACACACACAGACAAACAAGTGGAGATCAAACAATCACTGGTGTCACGTCTGCACAGCTGTTTTATACGTGAGCTGTGGGATGCAGATGGCTGTTTAGTTCTAACTTACTAGCAAAGTTCATCTTCATATGTGGATGTCTGTAATGCTGTATGTGTATGACATGTAAGGATGTTGGTGAACTATTGTTAAATATCTGGAATTGGTACAGTTCTAAAGCATGCTGTTCAAATTTAGCATCCCTGCTAGCAGACACACTCTGTCCCTTTCATTTCTGCGATGTCAGGTGACTTTGGTGTCATGAGGCTTAAGGGCAAGTTTAATACAGAAGATCTGTAATTGCTTAACCGCCTGCTTTCAGGTATGGTGCTGGTCCTATGGTGCTGAGTTGCATCAAAAGAACACCATACCACTGTGAAGAAGAGGTTGGAAACATCATGCTTTGGAGCTGTTTTTCTGCAAAGGGACCAGGACGACTGATTCATGTAAAGGAAGGACTGAATGGGGCCACGTATTGTGACATTTTGAGTGAAAAACTCCTTTCCTCACCAAGGGCATTGAAGATGAATTATGGCTGGGTCTTTCAGCATGACAATGATCCCAAATACAGCACCCGGATAACAAAGATGTGGCTTCATAAAAAGCATTTCAAGGCCCTGGAGTGGGCTAGCCAGTCTCCAGATCTCAACCTCATAGAAAGTCTTTGGAGGGAGTTGAAAGTCTGTGTTGCCCAGCGATGGCCCCAAAACATCACTGCTCTAGAGGAGATCTGCATGTAGGAATGGGCCAAAATACCAGCAACAGTGTGTGAAAAACTTGAGACTTAGAGAAGACTTTTAGAGAAAACATTTGACCTCTGTCATTGCCAACAAATGGTATAAAACAAAGTATTGAGATAAACTTTTGTTATAGAAGAAACACTCATTTTCCACCATAATTTGCAAATAAATTCTTTAAAAATTAGATTATGTGATTTTCTGGATTTTTTTTCTCATTTTGTCTCTCACAGTTGAGTAATAGCCATGATGACAACTACAGGCCTCTCTTATCTTTTTAAATGGGAGAACTTGTACAACTGGTGGCTGACTAAAAACAAGTTACTGAAAAAGTATTCATGCTTAAAGTGCTTCACTGAGCTGAAATTTAAACTTAAAACATCAAGATATATTAAAATAAAAAGGAAAATCAAAATTAAAAGGACTTCAAAGGCTTCAAACTGAACATCTCAATATCTGAATAGCTTGATATATTATGGACTATCCTCCATTGCAGTCACATGCCTCTCCAGTCACATACCCCTTGAAGTCATGCTAAGGAGAGACACGACGATCAGCAGTGTGGCTTCATGTTGAGAAAAAGCACTACAGATGTGATGTGGAAATGTGTTTATATTGATGAAAACTCAAAATCAAACCAAAGAGATAAATTCATGCTGCTTATCGCAGTTGGACCATCAATTCTTCAAATGTAACTTTGAGCTCCTACATGTGTCATATTCATTGTTAAGTCAGAGTTTCACATCAAAGTTTTAAATACCTATGCTATGTAACTTTATCTCAGGTTTACAGAAGGTCTCAAACACGTTGACACACATTTGATGACTCCAGGTGATAATGCCTTGAGCCTTGTGCTTGAGTAAAAGCTGATCTCCCTCCTGACTGCTGCAGAGTTCCTCCTGTTCCTCTGTAATCTGTGGAGGCTCTGGTACCTCCTGGTCCAGACTGAAGTTCCTCGCGTGATTACAGACCTGCTGCTCATCCAGATCCTCCTCTTCCTTACAGTCCTGTTGTTGTGGGAGATCTTGAGGAACAAAAAAACACAGGAATGTGATGAAACAAGAACACACATTCAACCGTACAGAGTTAAAAACATGTCCATACCTATGATGTGTGAGTTTCTGTCGGGTTTCCGGCTGATATCCAGCAGTCTGTGCTGACGGTTGATCTGCACAGACTGCTGGCAAAAAAAAAGATTTAATATGAAGGCAATATGAGCAGAGAGCACAAACAAGTTGAGGAATTGGCTGTGTTAGTGCAGTGAGAGAGTTATTTGTAAAGAAAACAGTTTCACTAGCAGTCAAAAACACTTACGCCTGCATTTTTATTTTGTTAGATAGGAACAAAATGATAGCAGAAGTGCTGCCACGTGTCTGACCCGAAAAAGAGGACCAATTTGCTTATTTGGTAGTTCAATAAAAGGCTTCAATTAGTTAAGAGTGAGGGAACAAATTAGTTTTATGTTTGAAGTTTTGTCGTGGTATACAATATTTGAAATGTTAAAAAACAAACAAAACACTACATTTTCAGAAATATTAGTGGGTGTGTCCTTGTTTGTTTGTTTTTGTTCACTAAAGTGGCCCTCACATAAGATGACAGTGCCAGCAGTGGCCCACAGCTGATGTAACTTTGAGACCCCTGGTATACATGCTGCTCAGCGCATGGTTTTTTTTTTTGTGAGACTCAGGGATCACAGTTTTTTTGTAGCCATTTCCCTCATTGCTGGGTTTCAGAAATATCTGATTTATTTTTGTGAAGGAGAAGCTCTCAAAACTTGAATCAAGTCACTGACTGGCCAATAGGTGTGTCGAATTTTGGATCACCTCAAATTTCTTGGGACCTCGGCCGAGTACATACTAAAACGTACCTGGTACCAGGTATTACCAACTAATGGTTAACCAATAAAATTAAGTCAGGTCAAGTAGATACTAGTGGAAAACGGCTACCATTCTCCTCTTTCTCCCTCATCCTTGCTAGAGATGATCAGTGCATGTTCAACAGTTTCTGGTGCATTACCATAAAAGCTGAGACCTATGGGGAGGTTTTCCATGCAGTGTATGAGAGTTCCTTGTTCCAGTTCCTGCACTGCATTCTGTTCAAACCTACACACTTTTAGATACTGTGTCTTAATATTCCTGCCAAATATTCTACATATGATTCTTAATGATAGTCTAAGGAGCTGGGAAAGAAAAGCGTCTGGACTTTTTCAGGGTTTCAGGGTCAAATGGTGGAGAGTCCCCCCCCCCCCCCCGAGAGGAACAAAGGACCCCCTAATGATCCTCCACCTAATCACATGAGCCAAGGTGTGAAAACGGGTGTGGATCACAATCAGCCAGGGTTTCGGTTGAGCTCATTGTGAAACCTGGCCCCACCCTATCATGTGATTTCCTGAGGTCAGGTGGCCCAGGGCGTGAGTGGGTGTTAAGGCATCTGGGAAGGGATCTTAAAACTGAATTATTGATGAGAGACAGTTGGTGTCGTAAGCCACCGCCTCTGTTCAAAGATGGTTGCTCACAGTGGAAATAAATGAATTCTTTGACTCCTTTTTCAAACCATCTGTCCTCTCTGTCCAATATGTGAACATTGGTATCCTCGAAAGAGTGACCTTTATCTGTCAGTGCGCCCCAGGTTTGCAGCTGTGGCTACAATGTAGCTTGCTATTGCCAGTGTGTGAATGTGTGTGTGAATGGGTGAATGACTGAATGTAGTGTAAAGCGCTTTGGGGTCCTATGGACTAGAAAAGCGCTATACAAATGCAGGCCATTTACCATCTTTATCCTTATCTCTCACTGTCCACATCATTTGAGGAAAGATGTGGACACTTCCATAAGGCAGGTTTCTCTTAAAAACATAAATAGATGTTACCCTGTCAATCAATTCTTCTAACTTTTTTAAGAAAGATACGTTTGGACTGCTCATTCTATGAAATTCATCCAGAGACCTTGATGCACGTGGTTTGGTAGTGTCCCTACTGCACCTTCTGGAATGATCTAGCGTGACTCATTATTGAAAATATTGACTAACTTTTCTTTGTGCTGGAATGATGTAATGTTTGGTTTCCACAATGATAAAAAAATAACAAGAGAATTAAATTTAAACAACCTATTAATAATCCTAGGTAACTATCACATCCACAAAGCAAAATTTAGTCATTTTAAATCTTTGTTCAAAACGTTTCAAAAGGAAACCGAGTGAAACACTAAAAAGCTATTTAGACCTTCCACCTGTGCCTAGTTCTTTTTATGTTTTTGTATAATAATCTCTCCATGGCTCTGTTCGACCTATGAGCAACTATCAATGAAAATTATGGGAAAAAATATCCTTCACAAAAATCTAAACGGGTAAAAGTGTATGCCTGCTGAGCGGCACGGGGGAAATGGCTTTCCAACAAACAATAAAGCAAACAATTAGAATCAGAATACTTTATTGATCCCTGGGGGAATTAACCACGTTTGACAAAAAGCCATACATATATGTGACTCTCTTATGGATCAGGCAGCATGTTATGGAGTCGTGTGTCTTTATTTTGCTGAACCACATCCCTACAAACACTCATCAGAGATCCGTTTCTCAGTATTATAGCACTCTTCATCTCCCTACAGGCGTATTTATCGCTGTTGTAGCTGAATCTGGTTCCACTCACTGAACCACGGTCCGTTTTAAGATGATTTAAATCCGTTCTCGTGTCTTGTTTTCACGGTTACACTGCACTCACTGTCCTTTTCCTCCACATTACAGACTTAATTTCACAACGGCTTATTTATTTATTATTTATTTTTCCGTTGTCGCCTAATGTTTGATTTTCATTCAGCTCTATCATAGCCTTCAACCTCTCTCCCGCCATCAACTTCTGCTCTTATTTCACTTCCTGATAAGTCACTTCCCTCTGCTGTCTGAATTGAATTGTACTCACTACCATTCAAAAGTTTTAGAACACACCAATAATTCTAGTTATTGCAATTAAAGTTTCATGTCAAATGTTAAAGTCCAATGAAAAGATTGAAAAGGTACAAATGTAAGTGATGAACTGCCAGAGGTTAAAAAAGGTAATAATAATTATTTATAATAATAATAATAATAATAATAATAATAATAACAACAATAATTAAAACTTTATTTATTTCAAACTCTTCACAAGAACCACAGCATGCTTCACAATAATATAAAACAGATGTATATAAAACAATACAACTGCTCATACAGCACAACTCTAGTTAAAAGCCAGTCTAAATAAATGAGTCTTTAGCTGCTGTTTAAAAGAATAAATACAATGAGGTTACCCAAAACTGAAAAATAATGTACATTTCAGAATAATACAAAAATGCCCTTTTCAGTGAGCATAAAATGGGTTATCAATTTAAAGATGTTCTGCAGCAATGGAGGTTGATCCTGGACCATAAAATACTGCCAGTGGACTACTGATGACTGGAAGATGGGATTGAAATCTTCAGTTCATCACGCAGAATCTTTGTACACCATCAAGAAGGTGAAAGGATGGTTCCACAGTGTGTGGCATCAATTGTGAAACATGGAGGAGGAAGTGTGATGATCTGGGGCTGTGTTGCTGGATCCAGGGTCGATGACTTGTACAGAGTGAGAGGAACCCTGAACCAAAACATAAGTCCAAGCTATGCCAGAACTATTTCAGGAAAAAAGAACAAGTTGGTAAGCTTGAAAATATGCAGTGTCCAGCACAGTATCCAGACTTACCCCACTGAGCAGGTTTGGGATGAACTGGACAGAAGAGAGAAAGCAAAGCAACCTACAAGTGCCACACATTTATCGGAACTTTTGCAACAGATATGGGAAGAACTTTCTGAAGAATGTTTAATTTCTATTGTAGAAAGAATGCCACAAGTGTGCTCGCCTGTTATGTCTGCTAAAGGTGGCTACTTTTGGCTGGTAGTGTATATATGAGGACACTTTTTGCTACAGCATCAAAAACTACAGCAGATTCTTATGGATATTTTGAATTTGTCCACAAATTCTTTGTATGATAATAAAAACATTATAATAGATGTCCTTATTGTTCCATATTAGGTATATATTAATATACTAGTAATACTAATATATACATATTAGGTATGTATGTGGGGAGAAAACCGTTCAATGAGGTGCCTGAATATTATTCATTTACATTATTCATAATCCAGTAAAAAAAAAAAAAGATAAATGAAATAGACATAAATTACATGTTTATTCTTGTGGGAAAAAATGAAATGTGTTACAGACATACATTGCACACATTAAAATACATTAAATACATTAAAAACATTAAATATATTAAAATACATTAAAATCACTAGTGTCTTATAATTCTTTTCAAAAACATTCCTGATGACATGATGCACAGTAATATGTGTTTAATACACTGTTAATGTTCTGATTTGATGACAGATTTCACCAGGTGCAGGACAGACACATTTCTGAAATTATGATGCAGATTACCATGATTAATGACACAATGCACTTTATTATTTAAGCTTTAATCAGCCTGAAAACATAGCAGAATGCAAAACATGTGGACAATCTGAGCTGAGCTACCACTCCATCCCTTTTAGCAGGGTGAAGGCACATCTCTTGTGTTATTAACCCTTTAGAGCCGATCGGAGCGGGAACGCTCTGTTATGCGTAACTATTTTTAAATCCCAGTAGCACTGCAACCACGTAAGCTAGCGCAAAAATTTTTTTTGCATATGAAACCGGAGGAGTTGTACTTACATCTGATGCCATCAGCTTGTCCTAGGTCACGGTTTCCTTCCACATAAAGCTTTGCAAAAACTGCATAAAAAGCGCTTGCAGGAACAAAAACATAATATTCCAGAAACACGCTTTACCGATCTGATCAGCTGTTCAAAACACTTCCTACGTTGGAATAGACGTCAGCGCGAACTTTTGCATTTCCGCCATTACCTGCCCGAAACCGGAAGTGACGTCATTTTCGCGGAAATGTAGTCTTTTTTGCGATCAGGGCCTCAGGGCCTATACTGCTCTTTTTAAAAGTTATCTTTGACTTTATGACTTTCTGTGTCGTTTCTGGGATGCTTAGGACTCATATTGCACTGCTGGAAATAGTTTATTTTGATGCATATGCTGCTTTGTTGCAAATTTGCACTATAATATTTATTTTCGTTTTTCCTGCAGTGTATAAAAATTGGTGTATTTCAAAAATAAAACTATGAAGACACTCAAAATAAATTTCCTGTGGTAGGAAACTATTTTGTGCAACTTTTTTGTATTTACAGTTTTGAGGGATAAGACTCTTAAATTTCTCTAACTACAAATATATGTTAAAAAATCAAAAACGATTTTCAATTTTTTTGTAGTTTATTGCACTTTTTTGCAATTTATGTAATTACTATGCACTTAATGAATACATATTATTAAAATCTGGGCTATAATGGTTGTATTGATGTATAGCAACTTGAAATGCTCCCAAAAATGGCTCCACAGCATGTAAAAATATAATATAAGCTCTGGCGGACTTGGTTCTATGGTAGGTCTTAAAGGGTTAATCAGATTTCAGGTTCATCGTGACTTGCTGAACACAGAAATGCATTATTAAAGTCCATTTGTCAATTTTATGGTCAAGGTCAGTTTTGGGATTTTTATGGTCATTCCATTGTATAATTCTATCACATGTTTGCTACACATTTTACTTTTGTATCTTCCCTCATTTCAAACACCACGAAGTCAAAAGCTACTATTTCCACGCAGAAAGAGTCAAAATTGTGTGAGTGCACGATAAATATTTCCATGTACAGCCAAACATTCCAACTTTTAAAACAGAAACTGTTCAAACTTAACCCACTCTGTCTCTGTACAGCAGCTGCACATTCAGTCAGATTAAACTATTTAAAGGACTCAGCTTAGGGCAAATAAACATTTCTATTCTCCACAATATACAGGTCCGTATAATTTGTTTTTATATTTAAAAAGTTTAACTATACTTTGTTTACATTATATAGTTTCCCTTACGCAGTATGATTGGGAGGCATGTCATATTTTCATTGCTATGCAGATGTAACCCATCTTTATCTATCCATAGCACTAGATGGCAAAAACAATTAATTAACTGCAGGAATGCCTTAAAGACATAAAGACATGGATGACCTTGAATTTCTTGGTTCTGAATTGAGATGAAACAGATCTGGCACAATGTCTCAACTTTATTGGAATTGAGGTTGTGCCATGGTTATCAGCCATAAGAACAAATTCAGATTTATATTGATGTAAGGTATATAAATGTAAGTACAGTTTGAATCAGTGCAATATTATTTTCACACATCAATGGACCACTGAACTTCTCAGCTTCTAAAATGTAAAGCCTCATTTAGAAACTACACAAGTACATATAATGGTCAGGGATCAACATGAACCTGTCTTCTCTATTTGACTTTAATCAACTCTGCAGTGTCTCCATCAGAGTGACAAAACCGAATTCCAGCATAGAGCGGCTGAGTGAATGTGGTCTGGACTCTGTGGAGGAGAGTCATGGTTTCAGAGACGCTGTAGAAAGACAGAATACCTGCTCTGTGATCCAGGTACACTCCTACTCTGGAGGACCGAGGACCTGAGAGGACAGTTGGGACTTTGTTGTGCCAAAATTTATAGCTGTTTGTGTCACAACGTAATGCCCAAGATTTGTCATTGTATCCAAGAAAACATTCATTTAGGCCCGTTTTTCTGCTGATATTCTTCAATGTGACTGCTACACAAACTCCTCTCCCTCTCCACTCCACCTCCCAGTAACAACATTCAGTCAGAGTCTGTCTACTCAAAACCTGATAACATCCAGTGAATCTGTCTGGATGATCAAAATAAAATTGTTGTTGGTTCATAAATGTTGCTTTTCTGTTCCCCTCAGATAATAACAGATGTGTGTATGCTGTGTTTGGATCCAGTGTGATTTCATGTGAATGTTTTAAGAATCCAGCTCTGGTCTTTGGCTCAGGTGGTGACAGTAAAACATCCACTTCAGTCACTGTCAGTGAGATGTTTGTCCATTCATCTCTCAGAATGTCCTGTAGTTTATCTCTGGTCTCTGACACAGCTGCTGTCACATCCTCAAAGTAGCTCAGAGGACGAATATTGATGCTGGATGAGTGTGTAGACTCACTGAGTGCTGACAGTGAGGGGTAGTTGTGTAGAAACTGGTTGTGATCCTCTGTGTGTGAGAGCTGCTCCAGCTCGCCGTCTTTCCTCTTCAGCTCAGCGATCTCCTGCTCCAGCTTCTCCTGAAGCTCTTTGACTCGACTCACTTCAGTTTCCTGCTGGGATCTGACCTGCTGCTTCACATCAGAGCTTCTTTTCTGGATGAGACGGATCAGCTCAGTGAACATCTTCTCACTGTCCTCCACTGCTTTATCAGCAGAGCCATTGATGGCCTCCACCTCCTGTTGAAGCAGCTTCACATCTTTCTCTCGCTCCTGGATTCTCTGCTGGATGTTTAGTCGTCTCACCTCGAGCTCCTTCTGCTTCTCAGTCCTTTCTGCTGCAGCTGGGACTGTTTCATGGCCTTTATGTTCATCCATCGTGCAGAGATAACAGATATTCTGCTGATCAGTACGACAGAAAATCTTCATCACCTCATCATGACGAGAGCAGATGTTCTCCTGGAGCTTCTTGGAGGGGGACACCAGCTTGTGTTTCTTTAATGGAGCTGCATCATAGTGAGGTTGGAGGTGTTTCTCACAGTACGAGATAACACAGACTAAACAGGACTTGATGGCTTTCAGCTTCCTCCCAGTGCAGACATCACAGGCCACATCTTCAGGTCCAGCATAGCAGAGATTAGCTGGAGCAGCTTGGAGTCCAGTCTTCTTCAGCTCCTCCACCAACTCTGCTAACATGATGTTTTTCTCCAGGACAGGCCTCGGTGTGAAAGTCTTCCTGCACTGAGGGCAGCTGTGGATTCCCTTCCTGTCCTCTTCATCAAAGTGGGCTTTAATACAGTTCATGCAGTAGCTGTGTCCACAGGGAATAGTCACCGGATCCTTCAGTAGATCCAAACAGATGGAACAAGAGAAGATTTCTTCATCCAGCTGAACTCCTTTCTGTGCCATTTCTCCTCTCAGTGTCAGTGACTGTGTGAGTTTCTCTTCCTTATAACTGAAACTAGTCTGAGCTCTGATCTCAACAACATGTTTCTGCAGTGAATGGAGCCTGTCAGCTCTTACACGTCACCACATGTTGGTTACACCCATCTTCAAAGTGCAGATCTGAGGGGAGGGAACGAGGAAACACGTGGACAGAGAGGAGGTGCTGTGTTTAAGAGCAGGAAGAAGAGGGAGGGTTATCAGGCTGTGCTTCACTCCAGGAAGAGGAGCAGTTTGAGAGCGATACTGATACTGATAGTTTAACCCTTTATTTACTGCTCACATCAACGTTTAAGCTTGTTAACACTTTCTTCTATATAAATAAACTTCAGTTTAGAAATGTCAGAGTTCTCACTGAAGTTAACAAACAGTCCTTCAGTTTCAGTCAATGCAGGAGGATAATGATCCTAAACATACAGATAAGGCAGCCACTGACATGATGCTTATGTTGCATTTAAGTTTATGTTCATTTCAGTTGTTTCTCTCCCTCAAACACCATCAGAGGTGAGAGGGTGCAGCAGGTGTAGTAGTTGGTATATGAGGCAGTAAACAAATTAAAGTGTTTTCAAACACATTCATCTCCACAAAAATGTGATAAATGTTTGACAGGAATAATAAAAAGAAACCCTGACTCCTTTAAAAATATTTTTCTGTTGTTACAGTTGAGTTGATCACAACTTCTACAATCATTTTTAACAGGAACGTGGCTAAATACAGGTATGTGAGAACCAGTCAAAAGTGGCAAAAGTCTAGACATTCTGTACTTAAGCAGAAGTACAGACACTAGTGTTAAAAAACACTTTACTACAGTAAAGGTTGAAGTACTGGTTCAACTTTTTTACTCAAGTAAAAGTAATTAAGTATAGGCTTTGAAATGTACTCAAAGTAAAAAAAAAAGTAAAAAGCAGTTCTTTGCAGGACATTTCTCCCACCTATTTTTTTTTTATAAAGCTAACTGAACCTTGTGCTATAGTAATGTAATAATTCTAATCGTATTCAACTTGAGTCAAAAGAAAAAGAAGGATTTTTTTTTTAAATTGCAATTTTTTTAATGCCATTATTGTACAAAGTGCCTTTGCCTCTTAACAGGAAAATGAGCACAGTCAGAGGTTAAAGTGAGATTCAGCAGGTGGAGAAACCAAAAAGTCAGTTTTAATCGCTCAGTGGTGGGGAAAAAAATCACAAGTTTGCCCGGCCCATCGGAGCCATCCGTGGGGAGGAAGCAACGATCGCGCCGCCGGCCCGGCACCCCATAGCCAGATGTTTGGACTAGTTTACAACTGTTGAGAATACAGGGAGTGCAGAAATATTAGGCAAATGAGTATTTTGTCCACATCATCCTCTACATGCATGTTGTCTTACTCCAAGCTGTATAGGCTCGAAAGCCTACTACCAATTAAGCATATTAGGTGATGTGCATCTCTGTAATGAGAAGGGGTGTGGTCTAATGACATCAACACCCTATATCAGGTGTGCATAATTATTAGGCAACGTCCTTTCCTTTGGCAAAATGGGTCAAAAGAAGGACTTGACAGGCTCAGAAAAGTCAAAAATAGTGAGATATCTTGCAGAGGGATGCAGCAGTTGCAAAGCTTCTGAAGCGTGATCATCGAACAATCAAGCGTTTCATTCAAAATAGTCAACAGGGTCGCAAGAAGCGTGTGGAAAAACCAAGGCGCAAAATAACTGCCCATGAACTGAGAAAAGTCAAGCGTGCAGCTGCCAAGATGCCACTTGCCACCAGTTTGGCCATATTTCAGAGCTGCAACATCACTGGAGTGCCCAAAAGCACAAGGTGTGCAATACTCAGAGACATGGCCAAGGTAAGAAAGGCTGAAAGACGACCACCACTGAACAAGACACACAAGCTGAAACGTCAAGACTGGGCCAAGAAATATCTCAAGACTGGTTTTTCTAAGGTTTTATGGACTGATGAAATGAGAGTGAGTCTTGATGGGCCAGATGGATGGGCCCATGGCTTGATTGGTAAAGGGCAGAGAGCTCCAGTCCGACTCAGACGCCAGCAAGGTGGAGGTGGAGTACTGGTTTGGGCTGGTATCATCAAAGATGAGCTTGTGGGGCCTTTTCGGGTTGAGGATGGAGTCAAGCTCAACTCCCAGTCCTACTGCCAGTTTCTGGAAGACACCTTCTTCAAGCAGTGGTACAGGAAGAAGTCTGCATCCTTCAAGAAAAACGTGATTTTCATGCAGGACAATGCTCCATCACACGCGTCCAAGTACTCCACAGCGTGGCTGGCAAGAAAGGGTATAAAAGAAGAAAAACCTTGTTCACCTGATCTGAACCCCATTGAGAACCTGTGGTCCATCATCAAATGTGAGATTTACAAGGAGGGAAAACAGTACACCTCTCTGAACAGTGTCTGGGAGGCTGTGGTTGCTGCTGCACGCAATGTTGATGGTGAACAGATCAAAACACTGACAGAATCCATGGATGGCAGGCTTTTGAGTGTCCTTGCAAAGAAAGGTGGCTATATTGGTCGCTGATTTGTTTTTGTTTTGTTTTTGAATGTCAGAAATGTATATTTGTGAGTGTGGAGATGTTATATTGGTTTCACTGGTAAAAATAAATAATTGAAATGGGTATATATTTGTTTTTTGTTAAGTTGCCTAATATTTATGCACAGTAATAGTCACCTGCACACACACAGATATTCCCCTAAAATGGCTAAAACTAAAAACTACTTCCACAAACATTCAGCTTTGATATTAATGAGTTTTTTGGGTTCATTGAGAACATGGTTGTTGTTCAATAATAAAATTATTCCTCAAAAATACGACTTGCCTAATAATTCTGCACTCCCTGTAGATTCCTTAATATAGATCAGAGTTAAAGAGAATATATTTGGGGATTGGTTGTAATATTACAATATGGCGGTTAATGGGAATACAAAATAGAAAAATGGGCCTGGGATGGGAACAAAGAACTGAGGTGCAGGACAGGAGGACAATCAACACCCACCCCCAGGGAGAAAGCAAGAGTTACTGAGGGTGAGGGGCAGACAAAGGGCAAAAGAGACACTACCTTAAAAGGAGATGGGGGTCAGGGTGTCAGCACCCTTGGCCACTGTACTAGTGTATTTTTGTGCAATACGTTTTCTTTTTATTGTCAATGGTGCAATAGACCTCAATACTTGAAATGTGCAATTTACTTGTATTTTTATTCCTATTTATTCTATTTATCCCCTTCGTATATTTTATTTATATATATGTGTGTGTGTGTGTGTGTGTGTATGTATGTATAATATTCTGTAACTCTGTAACTTCTGTCGGTGCTGTGCTTTTGGAAACAGAATTTCCCAGAGGAACCCACCCGAGGGATTAATAAAGTTTTATCTTATCTATTTCCATTGTGGGGGTGTTTACTGTAGGGGGGAAGAGACCAGAAGTTTTAACTGTAACTGTTTTGTGGAGTTCTTTAGATCAGCCTTTAGCATAGGATGCAGTGTGCTGATCTCCAGATGCATCTGTAAGAATAATGGGTAATAAAAGGATTGTGTGAAACATGGAAACATCTCAGCGTGATCTCCACCAGGACCAAAAGAATCGCAGAGACCGGCGTTGTCGCAACACAACAGCTTAGTAGCTTGAATAGTGCCTTTGCAAAAACAGCAATTGCATACACTCAAGTGAACAAATACACCCAAGAGCATTTAACCTACATAACATAATGCGATCAGAACTCACCTTCTGGCAATCACACACAGCAACAAACCAAGGGAATAAATATTGCCGGTGTTACAGATTAACTGGTGATGGTCAAACAGATCAGAATCAGAATCGTGTTTATTGGCCAAGTATATGTGCAGACACATACAAGGAATTTGGTTCCGGTAGATGGTGGCTCTCAAGCACAGCAATGTAAATCACACACACACACACACACACACACACACACACACACACACACACACACAAAAGATGGCTCTGGACTTTTACATAAACATAATATATTCAGTCCTGTAGAAAGTTACATATTTAAAAACATATGATCCTCTCTGGTTACTTTGGTATGAATAACTCTGAATCACTTTATGGTAAATAACACACTATCTGCAAAAAACTGTGAAAGAATTCCACATGACAAGTTTGTAGTTCAACATACAAGTGACGACCTTTGACCTTCATCAGGTTTTATTTAATTGTTTTAGAGAAAATCTCATATGCTCTTCATGCAGCTGAGTACATCAAGTGTTTAAAACGGAAGCTGTGCAGGTCTGAGATCAGCAGCTTTGTGAAACACCAAACTGAGGTCCTGTTAATGCTGATATATAGTGACACAGTTACATGAGTGATTAATCCTTTTGTTTTTAACTTTATCAATAAAACAGCTGCAGCTTTCACTGACAGCACATGTGGTACTTTAACCTTTGTACTGTTTTCATCAGTTCATTTTGCAGTTAACATGTTGGATGATCTGACAGCCGAGTCCTCATCTTAGCTAGCTAGGTCTCAGGACCGAGCTAAGGACGGTAGTTACGGATTAGCTTACAAACACGTTTAACTTACCGAAAAAGTACAGCAGGGCCTCGGGTCCTTCTGTCGGGGAGTCCAGTTTACTGAAGAACACCTCAGGCTGTCAGGTTAAAACACTCGGTCGTGTCTTCGTAGCGTAAACGCTGGCCCTCCTCTCAGAGCCTACGCTCTATCTGCTATTCCCGAACAGAGATACGCAAGTTTCTCCGTGACTGCAGCTGCCAGTCAAAGCTGCTATGATGACGTCTCACTCCAATTTAACATCACCGCGGTAGGAATTAGAATCAAACCTATGGGAGAGGAGACCCCTTGAACATAAATCAGCGTGATGAGAACCATTGATAACAAAAGAGAATAAATTTATTTTAGTCTGACCCCAGTCTTATCCGCTAACATGGAGGAGGCGGGGTTTATGACGGCGATAGAGACGTTTTGGCTTCATTTTCGGGGAGCTGTCGCGTTGTCCATGTTTTCTACAGTCAATGCTCAGCCCCCCCCCGCCGCACCCTCACCCACCTTCTCATGCTCAGCACTCACTCACCCCCTCCCTCCTGGCTCACAGCTTCTTCTTCTTCTTCTTCTTCCTGGTGGGAAACCAATGTTAAGGCACATTACCGCCCCCTGGCTCGTAGACATTTAGATGAGAAAATACATATTCGACACATTTGAGGAAAGTACTAATAAAACCACAAACCAGGCGAGAAATGTGGGTGTAGTGATGGATGCAGACCTAAACTTAGAAAAACACATTAAGACAATAACAAAGTCAGCTTACTATCACCTCAAGAATATTTCAAGTATAAAAGATCTGATGTCTCAACAGGACCTGGAAAAACTAGTCCATGCATTCATCTTTAGTAGGCTTGATTACTGTAACAGCATCTTTACAGGTCTACCTAAAAAATCAGTCAGACAACTACAGCTCATTCAGAACTCGGCTGCTCGAGTCCTCACTAAGACCAAAAAAGTGGACCACAGCAGTCCAGCTCTGAGGTCTTTACACTGGCTGCCTGTCCGTCAGAGGATAGACTTTAAAGTTCTGATGCTGGTCTATAAAGCTCTGAATGGTTTAGGACCAAAATACATCAGTGACCTCCTGACCCAGTATGAACCTTCCAGATCCCTCAGGTCATCTGGATCTGGTCTTTTATCAGTTCCCAGAGTCAGAACCAGACACGGAGAAGCTGCATTCAGCTTTTATGCTCCTTATATCTGGAACAAACTCCCAGAAAGCCTCAGATCAGCTGAAACACTCAGTTTATTTAAATCCAGGTTGAAGACTCACCTGTTCTCAGCTGCATTTGAATAAAGCACCAAATCCACACTTTTAAGCTTAAATTTCAAAACTAACATTTTAACTACTGATTTTATCTGTTTTGATTTTATATACTGTTTTGTTTGTTTGTTTGTTTGTTTGTTTGTTAATTAGTTTGTTTGTTTGTTTGCTTGTTCTAATCAGTTTTAAATCATGCTTTTTATTTGTTTTTGTTTCTAATGTCTCTGTAAAGCACTTTGAATCAAATTGTTGTTGAATTGTGCTATACAAATAAACTTGCCTAACTTGCCTTGCCTAAAATAAAATGAAAATAAATCAAATAAATGTTCCCTTTAGAAGTCTTAATCTTTTTGCTCTATAAAAATAGTTGGGTTTTTTTTAAATCACTCATCTTAGCAGTAGGATATACATGAAAAGAAAAACAAATTAAGTTTGAGTGAAAATGTACATTTTTTGCACTCTCTGGACAACTGGTTCTGTGACTGAAATGACTCAAACCCGATTCACTTTGGTGAGTGACTCATTCAAACTCGATTCAGTAAAAAGAATCGAATTTACCATCACTAACAGACTGAACCATGCTGAGGTTTATGGTTAAACAAGTTCTCATCCTTTGTAAACCACTAATAATTAGACCAGACAGTAAATAGAGATGTCCTCCTCCTGTTTCTGTACTGTTTTTGCATGCTTATATCATAAAACTTTAGCCTGTCACCTTTGTAAAGCCCAACATTTCTGCTGGATCATATATCCTGTTTCCTGTTTTGATGCTAAACCCATGTTGCTCTCCAAAGCATTCAGAGTGTGAATGCGTATGAATGTTAGACAGTAAGCACTAAACAGTTTTTAAAAAGTGCTTGTGTGAATGGGGTGTGATTGTCACGGTTCTGGGTCAGTTTGACCCAGTAATTTGAGTTCTCTTGTTTTGGTTTGATTTTGTATTTTGTATTGTATTCTGATTCTTGTGCTTTGTTGATCAACAATAGAACTCTAGATCTCTATACAGTCCATTCTCTTTTGAGTCGTTCCAACACAGTGTGTTTGTTTTGATTCGTAGACCCCGAAAATGGTGCCACGCTCCCACAATGCATTGCGACATGACGCCAACTTCAAAGCTCTATACTGGTGACTTGATTGGAATCAGGTGTGAAAGCTGATTGGAGTCTCTGCCTGAAGGTGGAGCCCAGCAGAGTGGAAAAACCCCGCACTCACCCGGACCATGACACATGCCTCATTCACACAAGCTTTTTCCCTCTGCTTTATTGATTTCTATCAAACATTCATAACTAGTATCAAGAATCTTTTGTATGCAGACTGGAGAAGCGAGGGATCAAACTACCAACATTCTGATTAGCAGATGTAAATTAGAAGGTTAGTGCACCCGAGTGGTAGAAGAAATCCTAACTCAATGTTCTTTACAAGAGTGAAGGAAAACGAAAGCATTGATACTGTAAATAAGTGTAGATACAAATCATCTACTGTTATGAAAACTGTCAAGAAGATCAGTGAAGGGATTTCAGAACCACTAACATACATTTCGGGATTATTCAGAACGGTACTTCCAAACTAAATGAAAATAGTTAAAGTTCTGCTGCTGCATAAAACTGAGGATAGCCACCACTTCACAAATTATAGGCCTGTTTCTCAATTTCCAGAGTTCTCCAGAAATCTCAAAAATTTGTTCAATAATTGATGACACAGACATAAATTACTCTCTTAGAGTCAGTAGTTTCAGATCAAACAGTTCGGCATGATTGGCATTAATTACATCGATCGAAGGATTTAGAAACGCAATAGATCAGAAAAAGGATGCAGTTAGAATATTCTTAGATTTTAAAAACCTGTACAGATATCCTGTAAACTACAATGTCATTTATGCCCATGATGATGAGTGGATGTAAGCTTTTTATCACACCTGTACATTTAGACCAGGGGTCTCAAATTCGCTGCCCGGGGGCCACTCGTGGCCCATGTCACCCCTACTTGCGGCCTGTATATTGATGTGAGGAAATATATTGCAATTTGGCCCTTAAAGTTACTTTTTTTGTTAGGGAGTATTTGTTTGTTGTTGAGTACAATGTCAAAATAAGTTTTTATAGATCTTATAGATCCAAAAATTATTTAATATTAAGGCAATATGAGCAGAGAGAGGGATTTGGCTGTGTTATTTCAGTGAGACAGTTATTTGTACTCGCAGTCAAAAACTAATGTGTGCACTTATGTCTGCATTTTTATTTTGTTAAAAATGAACAAAATTATAGCACAAGTGCTGCCATGTGTCTGTCCAGAAAGAGAGTACCAATGTGTTTATTTGGTAGTTCAATGAAAAGTTTCAGTTAAGAGTGAGAGAAAAAATAGCATTCACTTTTGCAGTTTTGTCTTGTTATACAACATTTAACAAACAAAACGCTACATTTTTGGAAATATTTGTGGGTGTTTTCTTGCTGTTTGTTTGTTTGTTTTTTGTACTACTTAAACTAAAGTGGCCCTCCAGTGAGATGACAACGCCAGCAGTGACCTACAGCTCATTTAAGTTTAAGACCCCTGATTTAGACCATTTGTTATCAAACATTTTTTATTGGTGTGCTCCATTTCAAAACTTCTCCCACCACCAAATTTTCATCAGTCATTAAAAAATAAGTCCAACTTCTTTCAAACAACCAACGTCTCATGATAGTGATGTAAAAAATAAAATATAATACAGACTGAGGCAAGTTTATCCAAACAGTCAAAACATCAATTTTTACACTTCTATAAAACATCAGAAATGAAAGAAAAATAAAAACTTGTGTGGGAAAAAAGGCATTTGAAAGCACTCTGATATGCTGCTTCCATATTTAAGAGATTACACCTGTGGGAATTTGTACATTAATTTTCAATTGTGACATCTCACTGACGCTCTCCTCACAGGTGCTACAAGGATATGCCATTTAAATCATTCTCTGCTGAGCAACGTCTGAAGCATGAAAAAACCTTCCAAAACTGTATACTGCTGTGGATTTTGCCATGAAACATTTAATGAAATAGGTCACCTGCATTTAATGGATGTGTTTTTCTAACGTGTTTATAACACCATTTTTCTATAGAATAACTAATCTTTATAGTGGCAGAGTATGTGACTAACAGATTAGAAGGTAGAAAAAATGTAGAGCGCAGACAGAGTCAGATGCTGACCCGTTTTTTTCTCCCTGAAAGCACAGACAGTTTTTATTGAGATACTTAAATGAGTTAATAGCACAGTATTTCTCTCTCTCTCTGCTAATATGAGTGAATGGAGTTCACCCACTAGTCTCTGTTTATCTCACTTTCTCTTATCTGTGTGGCCATAATTATTCTAATAAGACGTCTACATATTGTTTATATATCTATATAATATTTATTTGATTACATTTTGGATTCTGGTGTTTATGTGATTGGATCATCTATATTGGTCTTCACAATCCACAGCAACAATAATAAGGAGAGAGAGGATATTGCTTTCTTTTACACTTGCATGAGTAATACATAGAAGAGGTAGTTTTAAAAACATCAATTCACTAGTTACAAGTCCCAGGTCAAATCACTCTGTTTAAAAGAAAGTGTAACTGTCTGAGTCTCACACTGCCCAGTACCAGGTACGCCAGCTGCTGAAACTGTGGTGAATTGCACCTAAACCTCGTTTAGTTATGGTCACATGACCTGGGCATTTTGAACCACGCTTTGGAGCAGTGTTTGGAAACATCTGCGCTTCAGAAGCTCCATGTGAACACATGCGTTTTGAAACTTCCAAACTCGATTTGCACACAGGGGCAACAATCCTTTTTTTTTTTTTTTTTTTTTTTTTTTTTGCTGTGCTGAGTTCTTCAAGCCTCCAAGACTTTCTATGTCAGTGGCTTTCATCATTCCACTTTAATCTAATCCAATAATTTGCGGAGAGCTGCCTCCTCTGAATTCAAGGCGTAATTTCTCTTACCTCCACTTGAAGAGCATAAACTGAGATGGTCTTAACTGGTCCTAGATAAAACAAACCCACAGTTAAACCTTGACCTGATCAAGGCAACGTGTGCTTGTTACTGTGAAGCCATATCAGTTCAACAACCTTTACCGCTTACACAACTGATAACACAAATAACTGGCTCACACCTCTTTACAAGCCCCAGACATGATCTCTCCTATTCATCAAAATATGTATCCCTCTTTATTTAAAGTGACATGACAAAACAGGAGCATATTAAACTTAAACTGTTTTGAAAATCAACATAATTTTTTTTAGTATATACATTTTTGTGTGTTTGTCACTTCACAGCTTTAAATCCTGTGGGGTATAAGACTCTTAATGTTAAAAAATGTTAAGTATAAAATGAAAGAAAAGAAAAAAACACAACAAAACGTTTCAGTGTGAAGTAATTATAAAAGAATCAGTTCTCCAATTATTGACTAATGTCACAGTCCTGGGTCGATGACCCAGTGTTTTGTGTATTGTTATTGTTATTTTATGATTTCTGTGTGGTTTGTGATTTCTAGTGTTAGTATGGGTTCAGTTCAGTGCCAGCAATAAAGCTGAGGTTCTTTGAATTTAAGTTTACGCCTCCACGAGCCTGCATATTGGGTCTGTTTCCTGCTCGCCTGCACGCAGACCATGACAACTAACTGATGAATCACTGCAGCTCCAACATATTGTTGCATTTGACAACCCACTACAGCAACTACAGAATAAAAGCACTAACCAGACTGATGACAGATTTCAAACATGCTGAATATGAAGAGTAGTATCATTTAAACTCACATGATTATCAGCCATAAGAACAAATTCAGATTTATATTGATGTAAGGTATATAAATGTAAGTACAGTTTGAATCAGTGCAATATTATTTTCACACATCAATGGACCACTGAACTTCTCAGCTTCTAAAATGTAAAGCCTCATTTAGAAACTACACAAGTACATATAATGGTCAGGGATCAACATGAACCTGTCTTCTCTATTTGACTTTAATCAACTCTGCAGTGTCTCCATCAAAGGAATAAAGGCGAATTCCAGCATAGAGCGGCTGAGTGAATGTGGTCTGGACTCTGTGGAGGAGAGTCATGGTTTCAGAGACGCTGTAGAAAGACAGAATACCTGCTCTGTGATCCAGGTACACTCCTACTCTGGAGGACCAAGGACCTGAGAGGACAGTTTGGACTTTGTTGTGCCAAAATTTATAGCTGTTTGTGTCACAACGTAATGCCCAAGATTTGTCATTCCACCCAAAACCACATTCATAAAACCTCCCTGCTCTTTTGATCTTCTCATATGCAGCGGCTACACGAATTCCTCTCCCTCTCCACTCCACCTCCCAGTAACAACGTCCAGTCAGACTCTCTCTACTCAGGACCTGCCGATAAAAAGTAAATCTGTCTGGATGAACAGAATAAGGCTGTTGTACTTTCATTACTGTTACTTTTCTGTTCTCCTCAGATAATAACAGATATTTATTTGTTGTGTTTGGATCCAGTGTGATTTCACGTGAATATTTTAAGAATCCAGCTCTGGTCTTTGGCTCTGCTGGTGACAGTAAAACATCCTCTTCAGTGACTGTCAGTGAGATGTTTGTCCATTCCTCTCTTGGTGAGGGGTAGTTGTGTAGAAACTGGTTGTGGTCCTCTTTGCTTAAGAGCTGCTCCAGCTCAACATGCATCAGCTGATCAGCAGAGCCATTGATGGCCTCCACCTCCTGTTGAAGCAGCTTCACATCTTTCTCTCGCTCCTGGATTCTCTGCTGGATGTTTAGTCGTCTCACCTCGAGCTCTTTCTGCTTCTCAGTCCTTTCTGCTGCAGCTGGGACTGTTTCATGGCCTTTATGTTCATCCATTGTGCAGAGATAACAGATACTCTGCTGATCAGTACGACAGAAAATCTTCATCACCTCATCATGACGAGAGCAGATGTTGTCCTGGAGCTTCTTGGAGGGGGCCACCAGCTTGTGTTTCTTTAATGGAGCTGCATCATAGTGAGGTTGGAGATGTTTCTCACAGTAAGAGGCTGGACAAGATAAACAGGACTTGATAGCTTTCAGCTTCCTCCCAGTGCAGACATCACAGGCCACATCTTCAGGTCCAGCATAGCAGTGATCAGCTGGAGCAGCTTGGAGTCCACTCTTCTTCAGCTGCTCCACTAAAGCTGCTAACATGATGTTTTTCTCCAGGACAGGCCTCGGTATGAAAGTCTTCCTGCACTGAGGGCAGCTGTGGATTCCCTTCCTGTCCTCTTCATCCCAGAAACTTTTAATACAGTTCCTGCAGTAGCTGTGTCCACAGGCTGTAGTCACCGGATCCTTCAGTAGATCCAAACAGATGCAACAAGAGAAGGTTTCTGAATTCAGCTCATTTCTTCTGTGCGCCATTTCTCCTTTCTGTAGCAGCTGCAATGTTTGTACTTTGAACTGTAGTGATTAGACTATTGCCTGAACTGAAGGTGCCAATGGTGAATGTGTGTTGAGAGAAGGGAGTGGTTATCAGTCTTAGTCATACATTCGGTAGTTTGGCAGCATTCATATCTTTATTGACAGAGTTATGGACAAATTGAATTGTGTTTGCATGTTCAGTACTGCTTTGAAACAGTTCAGTTACAGAAAACAGGAAAACAAATCCTGATTGTAAGTTTCTGAATTTAGGAAGCAACACCTATTTGGAAATGTAATGTTACCCCTCTGATAGGGAAGTAACCTGAGGTAGAACGTGAGGTTGAGAAAACCTCTTCGTGTAATTGGGCTAGTCTAGAACTAGAACCAGTCTGCTGGAGAGGCAATGGACTCTGTTTCAGCCTAGAGTTGCCCTTGGTTAGAGGCAGTGGATATCCTAGTATCTCCTCAGCTTGCTGCCTGTACATTGGGGTTTTACTGGTGGACAAGAAGTTTTCTTCCCTGTGCCTTAAAGTGGGATAATGAGTCTTGTGTGTTTTTGCATTTACACACCAAAATGTGTAGTAAGTTCAGAGTACCCAGCCTTCCTGGAATCACTTGGTGGGATGATTCCTTTGTGCCTGATTACCGTTGATCTTCTTTCAGTAATCACTTGAATCTTTCCGGTCAATAGCAGCTGGTATAGTGGCTTGGCAGTGCGTGAGAAGTTTGCAATGTAGGGGCGGGAGTATGACAGGAAACCTAGCATTTTCCTTAGGTCTCCCACAGTCTCAGGTTTGCATTTTTTAGTCCTTGCACTGGTGCCAATTCAGCAGGGTCCATGCAGCCATCTTTGGATACAATCTTTCCCAGGAATTTCACCTTGTCCTTGAACACTTCACACTTTTTGGGGGTCAGCTTCACCCCGTGCGCTTGATAATGGCGCAGGACCTCCCTCAGATCACGCAGGTGGTCCTCAAATGACCTACTGTGGACCAAATTGTCATCCAGATATGGCTGAGATATTTCATCCCTCAAGCCTGCAAGGCACTCTTCCATAACTGCGCTGGAACTCCCGGTAATCAGCGCAGAGACGCAAACTTCCATCCTTTTTGCACACCCAGACGATGAGTGATGAGTAGGGGGATCGGGATTTCTGAATCCATCCTCTGTTCAGCAGGTCCTCCAAATACTCCTTCACCTCCTTATGGAGTGGCTTGGGAACTGAGATGTATGTGCAGCTTACTGGGGTTGTGTCATTCAATCTGATCTTTAACTTCAGGGAGGGGATGCATCACACATCGCTCTTATCTTTTGAAAATGCAACACACTCTTCACGTAGCACCTTTTTCACCTGCTCCTGCTGATCTGGGGTCAGGTAATCAACTGACACAGGTGGGTCCCATAAATCTTGGCTGCAACTGCCCACCTCCTTATACTCCCCTTTGTGCCGTTCTGGGGCGCTGGGGTGCTCCCTGTGTTTTCACTAGCACATGTCAACTTGCCCTTGTTTTCAGCACTTACTGGTCTTACGTTTACTGGGTAAATAGCCTTCACTTGCTGTAGTCGTCCCAACACTACATGAGGGAGGAGGGGGATGTCATGGCTGCTGCCATTCGTGACCAGAATAACCACCCTGGACAGGGTTCCCCTCTGCAGGCCAATGACAGTATCATTCAGGTTAACCCCCTCTGGTAGTTTTGAAATGTCCTCTGGTTGAACAAGAACCTCCTGTTTCAGGGGGAGGGGACCTGTCCTCACACTACACTTAACCTCCCTGCTTTGTCCAGCTGGAATCACTATCTTTTGTCTCCCAACTTTCACCACACCCTCTTCATCATTTTTGTGGCAGCGCTGCATGATGTTGATTAGCACTTCTGCTTTCTTACAATCAATCGAGGAGGTTTCCTTTACCACAGCAGGTGTAACATCTGGATGATGCTCCATTCCATCCTTTACAAAATGCTCAATCACATTATAGCCAATGATAGGTGGCTCTGCTACTCCTGGCTCTTTTGAGTCAAGCACGGGGACAACTAACTCTGGCTGCGGATCTCTAGTTGACCCCAGCCTAAATTTGAGCTCAACCCAAACTGCAAAGGGTATGGGTGTTTGGTTCGCTGCTTTACCCACTAGAGCCTCATCCTCAACTAGGAGTTCACTTGTGCTTCTCAGTTGGATATGTGGAAAGCAAGACTTCCTCCAGTTCTCATTAATGATAGTCACCTGTGACCCTGTATCCCACAATGCTTGTGTTTCTACCCCTTCAAAGAAACAATCCACCATACACTTCTTCCCGACCAGGGCTCTCAGCTTAGCCTGACAGTGTAGTGAGAGATGATAATAATAATAATAATAATGACTGGCATACGTGGCACCCAGTTTCTTTAGCCTTGCCACTTTGCTCTAATTCTGCCTCCAGCTGTCTTATTTGATTCCAAAGCAGTTCATGCAACTTGTCATCTGCTTCTGTGTGGATGGGAATTAATGATTTGGGAGGGGCAATGGTCTGGATTGCCGCTTGAGTGCCCTCCGATCTTTCTGCTGCCCAACTTCCTGGCTGGCCACACATGAAGCAGTGTTCACACCGATCATCTGTTCCCTGCTCCTGGCATGCCTTACATCCCCTCCTCCCACTGGTTCTTCGTGGGCAAGTGGGGCCTTGAGGGGTGGTGATGCTCCTCCTTAATTCAGCCATATGCTCTCTCAGCAGCCTGACTGTTTCATGCAGCTCTGACTCTCGGGAAGCAGCTACAACAGGTGTTCTGCGGCTCTTGGGTTTCACTACTTCCGCTCTTGAGTCCCCAACCTAGTTTCAGCCACACCCAGACCCAATTGACTGGCTTGCCTTTCCGTCTGGAGTTCATTTACATTTACAGATTTGCTGCCTGTAGTTTTCTTTTGCTTCAATTGCCTTTCTGATTCAACACCAGCTGCTTCATTCATCTTATCAATGAGGGTTTCATCTGTCACCGCGGGTCATCAAGATAGGGCTTAAGCCGAAACTTGATAAGGTCCCTCAGTAGCCCAGTACTAACCGACCTCAAGAATTTCTTCTGGATGAGCTCAGGGCTGTATTGTTCATCGGACCCTGTGTCTTCCAATGCGAGCAGCAGCCTCTCTTTTAACTCAGTTGCTCTGAAGAGGAAGTTTTGGGGAGACTCACGGCTGTCTTGTGTGACGTTCACTAGTCTGTGATACAAATCTGTGGTGCTGTCTTCTTTAAAATGCCCCTCTAATATGGCCTTCAATTGGGGGAGGGTGAGATCACGTTTTATCTCAAGCATGGCTCTAAGACTCAAACCTGGGCTGACAGACTTCACCACAGCTTCTATAACCTCCGCTTCACTGTTTCCGTTGTTCAGACCTCGATCAATCTGATGCATCAAGTTGATGTATGAGAGTCTGTCCTTTTGGCCCTTCTCCCCAATTTGACCACAGATCTTGAATTCCCTCCTTATCGTCACTTCCGAAAGGTGGTTGGCTGCGACAGGCAGCACATTTTGTGGGGTGGTCGGCAGACTTAGTGGTGTCCTCTCCACCCTTTCACTCAGCCTCCTAATTTCTTCCTGCAGTGCTTCGCTGTTTCTCTGGAGCTGTGCGTATCTTTATATTAAATCAACTTATTCCCTTGTTTCCTGAGTTCCCTGTGGCGAGCCTGTTGTAATTCCTACACTTTCTGTGTTTCAGGTGCTCTCTGTCGCTGGGTTGACACTTTCTAACAATTTCTTTAGATAGTAGAGTGCAACATCCTGTTTTTCATCATTAATAGCCTTGTCCATAGATTCTGTGATTAATTTTATTAAAGTTCATCTTGTTGTGACATTTCCACTAGGGATTTTAGCTTCAGCACACACCCCTTTGAGTTGGTCGAGTTGTAGGTTCCAGAGTGTTTGGGACACAGTGTCTGCCAGCTCCTCTAGGTCCATCATGGTTGCTGTAGCCACGTCCCTTCCTTATTTTCATCACGCTGGACACAACGTTAATAATCCCAGCGGTGCCTCCAATATTTGTTGCACACAGTTAGCATATAGTTAGAGATGGATCAGGTGACCCTAAATCATACCTTAGTTAGACTGTGGTGTCTGGTGCATTGTTACGAGCCATTCAGCTCTTGTACAACAATTCCCAATGAGTGTTAGATTCCATCAGTGCTGCGATTTGTTACCAATTCTGTTCATTGTTTTTATAGACACAATATCTAGTTGTTGCCAATAGGTGGCCTCAGATTCTCAACTCTGTTTTTTACAGATGACATAGTTCCGTCAGCTTCATCAAGTGGTGGCTTCCAGCTTTCACTGAAGCGGTTTGTAGCCAAATATGAATCAGTGGGAATGAGAATTGGCACCTCCAAGTCTGAGTCCATGGTCCTCAGCCAAGGTGGCAGGGGAACAATATGAGGACAGCCATACCAACATTGCAGATGGACCAATATTGGTAGAGCCAAAGGATTCAACCCATAATGACAATGTTTAGTTGCTAGTGGAGTATGACCTTTGTGCCGAGTATGACCTCTAAGCCCCAAAGTCAAAGTGGGATATGCTCCCAAGGGGGTTGCCACAGATATCTGGACAGATATATATATATATATATATATATATATATACATATATATATATATATATATATATATATATATACATATATATATATATATATATATATATACATATATATATATATATATATACATATATATATATATATATATATATATACATATATATATATATATATATATATATGTATATATATATATATATATATATATATATATATATATATATATGTTTTACTGGAACTAAAACAGATATAGATGTGTTTGCTATACCATATATCAGCAAGAAAAGATACGACCTCTTCCCATGAGTGTGCATGCCAGAACACTCTGGAATGCACACAAAGTCTTTGCAGACAACTTAGGATCACACATCCTATCACTACACAATCGATTATACACCTCTAAGCATATATGGTTAAATATTTCTAAGCATATATGACAATCAACAATATAACCCTGACAATATCCAATATAAGATTCTGCTCTTCTTTGTGAAAGCACTCAATGACTTGGCACCTCCATATCCTTCAGTCCTTCTTCATACTTCATACAGCTTCTTCCCCACAGCTGTCAGACTCCTGAACTCTGCCTCCTGACATCTGACCCACGTTAACACACACACACACACACACACAATGGACAACTGTACCCTCAAACACACAATAATAACATGGACTGAACACCACTCACAACCACCAGCACTTTATATAGCCTCTGTAGAAACTATCTACACCCTCACTTATCTTAACTGCACTACTGTATAGCTCTGTGTAAATAATCATTCTGTACATTCGATAATCTTTAATCCTACAACTGTTTACAACTTGCATAGTTCCCATTTCTGTATAGCTGTATATCCCAGATGTCTGTATAGTTTTTCATATTTATATCCTGTTCATAGCCTGTACATAGCTTGTACTCACTACAGCCTGTACATACTTATAGTTATAGAATATTCACAACATACTTCATACCGTGTACATTATAACATACTATAATAGACCCATTTTTGTAATATACTCACATATCTATATTATTGCTAATATATATTGTAATATATCTATATCATGGCTTTTTTTCTTCTTCTTTTCTTCTTTTATAAATCATTAAAAGCCCCAAATTACCATGACATTCATGCCCATGATATGTGTATGTAAACCTATAACCGGAACTGTATTTCAGTGTGTAGGTGACAGTGACATGTTAACAGTGACCGTGAGTTTAATTTTAACCATGCTCATTGCCTAATTTGTAATGTTTATACCTTAAAAAACAAGGCAAGTTAAGTGTGGTGGGAATACCAAATTTTAATAACGTTGTCATCTTTACTGTGTTGTCACTAGAGAAAAACACCTATAATCAGTGTTTTTTCTTGAATATAGATATTAAAGTGCCAGTAGTAGTATTTGTTGAGGTATTGAAGTCTAGACCAACTTGGTGGGTCTATGAAATGATATTGCACCCCATTGCGCCATGCCACCAGTTTGGTTATAATTACATCAGTACATCTGTGTTATGCAGTCTGGATACTGGATAAATCCATTTTTCTGTGTAATACAATGCTGCAACAAACAGAATCACTTTGTATTTACATATAAAAAATCGGACCAGTGTTTGCGATGTTATTCTAACATCTGTAAGTTTGGATGACGTCTGGTTTTGGTTTGAACACCGAAAAGAAGCTCCATAGATTCCAGTTCACGTAATGGATTTGTTTTGGGAACGATCCATGTCCTCCTATCAACAGGAGTTCTTTGTTGAAATGTGATGGTACACAACAGAAAGTGCTCCTGCTGGTCTGATAACAAATGATCCGACTTTGTACACCGATCTGAACTTTTGGCCACACGTTTATATGTCACTGTGGTGCGGACGGATTATGTGATGGGAGTCTGGAGGAGTGGGGTTTTTTTTTTTTGGCCTGTCCCGTTTGGCTCTTTTACCATCAGAATTGTTGTCTAAAGGCAAAGAAAGATGCCCAACGGATTTACTTTACCAAATTGACCATCCCAGCCTTGCCGTAATGGTCCATTTGATTCACCTTTTATTGTTTATTTTATTTTCACTTGCTGAATACGGAACAGACTTGACTGGAGGAAAGAAGGGGAGAAAGAAAGAGGGAAAGAGAAACAGCTGAGAAGAGGGACGGGGGAGAAGGGCAAAAAACAAAAACCAACAGAATGGGTAGGAAAAAAAAAAGAAAAAGAAAAAAAAATGCATATATCAATCACCTGGATCACCTGTTGAGAAAGAAAAAAGAAAACAAGCAGAAGAGAACAAGAGTAATAGAATAAACAACATCACAATGATATATGGGAATATGACAGTAAATACTAAATATTAAACATTATTGTGCAGCACATAAGATCAACAGAACACAGTGTGCTTTGAGGTAGGAGCCAAAAAGGGTGTAGTTTGTGGGTGTGATCACCCGTGTGTACACCTGTGAGCATGGACGTGCTTGTTTTTTTGTTTTTTTTAAAGGTTCCTTCATGTAATGATCTGCTAGAGGGTGTGGGGGGGCCACAGCCCCGTCCTCCAGGGCATGAAGCAGGTATGGAGGAGATCAAAACTCCAGACATCCAGAGGCCCCCAGAACACAAGAGACCAAGGAAGACCAACAGAGGGGCAGCCGCGCCACTGTCCCAGAAAGAGCTGAGGAGAGTCCCAGATGAGGGCTCACTCAGCAGCCGCGGAGCAGAAGCCAGGGGGGGTCTATCTATATCATGGCTAAAGCAATGCAAACTGCATTTCGTTGCCCTGTACCTGTGACATGTGCAATGACAATAAAGTTGAATTCTATTCTATTCTATTCTATTCTATTCTATTCTATCCTATTCTATTCTATACTTACAGTCCTTTCTGTGCTCAACTGCTTCAACAGCTCAGCTGCTTCAATTACTCTGCTGACCGCTTCCTCATTTTAGACTTAGAATCATTAGTGCCAGAGCCATTAGTCGTGCTACACCTTGTCTTTAGAACTTATAACCCCTTCACCTTCATCAGCTGGACTCCTTGGCACAGCTCAAAACCCCTCTTTTTTCATCAGCATATGAAACATTGTTTTATGTACGTTATAATCATATTATTCCTTGAATTTAAAAACTCTACAAGTATTGTTGTAGTTGTTAATTTTGGTTTGAAACATGACCCTGACCCTTTCCTAATATGCTTTTGGGGTGCATCTTCCTGCAACGCCCTTATCACTTTCAGTCATCAGGAACTAATAGACATCGGCCTCAGCATGAACCCGGACTTCATGTCAGATTGGACTGACAGCATCTCACCTGAGATTGTAAGGCTGTGGGTTATTGTTGGTAACAGCAAGCAACTCAGGCTGCTCAGGCAGAGGAAACAAAAGCGGCGCTGCAGAGCCTGCTATTGCGTTGAGCTGCAAAAACAACAACACAAACCCCTGTTTCCATCCATCTTTTTCACAAATGGCAAATCCCTCGCAAACAAAATAGAGGAGCTACAATCAGAGACTTAATTCAACCGCTTTGTCGGGGAGTTTTGTCTACTGATTGTAACTGACTCCTGGCTTTTAGGGATTCTTAAAATATTCTGATTCTGATTTTGACATCCCAGATGGCACTGAGGCAAACCGTAACAAAACCCTAACAAAGACGCTGGTAAGAAAAGGGGTTGTGAGCTCTGTCCCTATGTACTTCAGGACTGGTGCTATAAAATTAGAACTATAGACAGTCACTGATCACCAGACTTAGAGGCCATGTCCATTCAGTGCAGGCATTACTATCTACCTTGCAATTTACCATTGTTTACATGCCCTCCTACATGCTAACGCTAGCTCAGCACTCAATCACCTCCAACTTATCATCAGCAAACAGCAGAGAGAGCGCCCAGAGGGGATCCATATTGGTCCGGGTTTGCTATGCAAAAACAGCTGGAGATTTTTTGAATGGTATATTGCTTTATTCTCCAGTGGATCATAAATGAAGTTCACGGCGAGACCGTTAAGGCTGGTAGGCCTCCTGTTCTACCTGATGCCAAGCGCCCCCTCGTGGCGGTGGGATGTTTATCGAATAATGGTGGACAGTCCCAGGGAAGCGGCCAAAAAATACACTTTTTAAAGTATGTGTTTCGTTGTATTCACTTATCTAACATTCCCTCAGGTTTCTCTTTCTTTTAAAGCCTTTGACGGTTCAAAGGCTAAGAATATTACAGAGACTGTGGGGATTTTATAGACAGTAATAACGATCCTTAAACAATGATTAAAAACGATTCTTCGTTTAATCCTCGGCTCTGTTGCATTGCAACATTCGGCTCAAGCAGCCCCAGATTTCCAACAACACAACAGCAGCAGTGAATATGATGCTGTCATAGTTCAGCGTGGAGCCAGAGTCTGTCCACAAACGCAGAGAAACACAAAAAGCTGCTGTTACAGTGACGGCGACCTCAGATGGAAAGAAAACTTTTTTTTGTTGTTGTGTCCAAAAGCCGCCCTATATGACAGCAATATCCATTAAAATGAATTATTAACAGGTTCACCATCATAACTCTTTTTGCCCCTCCTACTAATGTAACAAAAGCTTCCAAAAAGATAGAGTGAAGGCTATTTTATTTTATGCCTTAGTTTAGGTTCTTTGTATACCATCTTTTATTTGCAATTGCTGGTAATTATTATTTCTTTTTCAAAAATGTTTTATTTAAAACATATCATTTTATTATGGCACAGAAAGACAAACCATCTCATTAAACTATTAAACACTGCAATTTTTGACATTTAATTCAATGAGCAGTGCATTTTATGAGACTGTGATTTTCTTTTTTTAAATATTTATTATTGCTCATACACAATGCACAAGTATTTCTTATCAAATGAATCAACAAAAGAATCAATAAAAAGCTTGAAGTAAAATGATTGATAGCTGCTGTCGCCGTTTGGACTCTTTCGACTTGTTTCTCTCTGATGTTTTATGGAGAAACAAGCAGACAGTTCACTTGTTGCACTCAAAGAAAGGAGTTTTATTTACAAGAGTCAAACATTTGACCAGAGCATTCTGATAAAAAAAATCAACAGTGAAGTTGGAATATCCCAGTTTAATCACGTTATGCTGCAGTTTACATTTATTTAGCTGCCATCCTGAACACAGCCCTGGATAGGAAGACAGGAGGTAAATATGAAACCTCTTATTCTCTTTCTGTGCTGTTTATGCAGTGTTGCTATAACACTGGAGTCTGTCGCTGTTGTTTTAAATACTTTCTGCTGGATTTTGTCTCTGTCCTGTTTCCCTTTAGCTGTTTTTCTCTTTAAATAAAAAGTACAAAGTTTGCATTGTGATTATAAGTTAAAATTGGGTTTAACTTATGAGTTGCTACTACTACTACTACTCATTACTATGAGTAACTAAAGCTTTCAGACAAATATAGTGCTGCTATATATTAAAATAAGTCTGTCTCATTCTTATATAAAGTATTCATATATTCACTTTAAAAGAAAAACATTTTTCTGAGATGAAGTTGAGCTGAGAAGAAGGCATGATGTGATATGAAATGGAAATAAATGTATGTTAAATTTTCACTGAAGCTTACCATTTGAGTCGAGTTAAATTTCACCACTGATTATTTTTAGTAGAATATTTTTTTAATATATTAATAACATTTTAAGGTCCACTTATATTGTCAAAGTGAAACGAGACTAGTCTCACTGACTGCATTAGCTAAATTTATACAAAATCTCAGAAGACAGAAAAACATGAGAAAAAAGGTACTTTCATATACTGTATTTGAAATGAAACCTTTATTTAACCTTTAAGAGCACACAATCAACATTAATAAACAGCAGAACTACTCAAAGATCCAATAAAACAACAGCATGCTTAACTTTAACCTTCCAGAAAATCAGCATGACAGTCTTTATATATACACATTTCATTTCTTTTTTTAAATGTATGCAACATCCCAGCTTTTATTGAAAAAGTTTTATGAAAAATGTGTTCTGTGAAAGTAGTTAAGGATCTCCATCTAAACTGGTTTTTATGTGTAAACTCTACAGTACAAAATAATGATAAAACAATCAATTCTCTAATCATTGACTAACTGATGAATCACTGCAGCTCCAATATATTGTTGCATTTGACAACCCACTACAGCAACTACAGAATAAAACCACTAACCAGACTGATGACAGATTTCAAACATGCTGAATATGAAGAGTAGTATCATTTAAACTCACATGATTATCAACTATAAGAACAAATTCAGATTTATATTGATGTAATAATAATAATGGATTGGATTTATATAGCCCTTTTCAAGGCACTTGCATTCACACACACTGGTGGAGGCAAGCTACGGTTGTAGCCACAGATGCCCTGGGGCAGACTGACAGAAGCAAGGCTGCCATATCGCGCCATCGGCCCCTCTGGCCAACACCATTAGGGTAAAGTGTCTTGCCCAAGGACACAACAACCAGGACAGAGAGCTCAGGGATCGAACTGGCGACCTTCTGGTTACAGATACGCTTCCCAACCCCCTGAGCCACGGTCGCCCTGGTAAGGTAAGGTATATAAATGTAAGTACAGTTTGAATCAGTGCAATATTATTTTCACACATCAATGGACCTCTGAACTTTTCAGCTTCTAAAATGTAAAGCCTCATTTAGAAACTACACAAGTACATATAATGGTCAGGGATCAACATGAACCTGTCTTCTCTATTTGACTTTAATCAACTCTGCAGTGGCTCCAGCTGAAAAATAAAGCCAAAGTCCAGCATAGAGCGGTTGAGTGAATGTGGTCTGGACTCTGTGGAGGAGAGTCATGGTTTCAGAGACGCTGTAGAAAGACAGAATACCTGCTCTGTGATCCAGGTACACTCCTACTCTGGAGGACCGAGGACCTGAGAGGACAGTTCGTACTTTCTTGTGAAAAAATGTATAAGTGTTGTTTTCACAAAGTAATGCCCAAGATTTGTTATTGTATCCAAATATACGATCAGCTGACTTTCCTACTCTTCTGATATTCTTGTATGAGACTGCTACTTCTATCCCTCTCCCTCTCCACTCCACCTCCCAGTAGCAACGTCCAGTCAGACTCTCTCTACTCAGGACTTGATCATAAAAGGTGAATCTGTCTGGATGATCAGAATAAGACTGTTGTTGTTTCAACTGTGTTGCTTTTCTGTCCCCTTTAGATAATAACAGCTCTTTGTGTGCTGTGTTTGGATCCAGTGTGATTTCACGTGAATATTTTAAGAATCCAGCTCTGGTCTTTGGCTCTGCTGGTGACAGTAAAACATCCACTTCAGTGACTGTCAGTGAGATGTTTGTCCATTCCTCTCTCAGAATGTCCTGTAGTTTATCTCTGGTCTCTGACACAGCTGCTGTCACATCCTCAAAGTAGCTCAGAGGACGAATATTGATGCTGGATGAGTGTGTAGACCCACTGAGTGCTGACAGTGAGGGGTAGTTGTGTAGAAACTGGTTGTGATCCTCTGTGTGTGAGAGCTGCTCCAGCTCGCCGTCTTTCCTCTTCAGCTCAGCGATCTCCTGCTCCAGCTTCTCCTGAAGCTCTTTGACTCGACTCACTTCAGTTTCCTGCTGGGATCTGACCTGCTGCTTCACATCAGAGCTTCTTTTCTGGATGAGACGGATCAGCTCAGTGAACATCTTCTCACTGTCCTCCACTGCTTTATCAGCAGAGCCATTGATGGCCTCCACCTCCTGTTGAAGCAGCTTCACATCTTTCTCTCGCTCCTGGATTCTCTGCTGGATGTTTAGTCGTCTCACCTCGAGCTCCTTCTGCTTCTCAGTCCTTTCTGCTGCAGCTGGGACTGTTTCATGGCCTTTATGTTCATCCATTGTGCAGAGATAACAGATACTCTGCTGATCAGTACGACAGAAAATCTTCATCACCTCATCATGACGAGAGCAGATGTTCTCCTGGAGCTTCTTGGAGGGGGCCACCAGCTTGTGTTTCTTTAATGGAGAGACATCATAGTGAGGTTGGAGGTGTTTCTCACAGTAAGAGGCTGGACAAGATAAACAGGACTTGATGGCTTTCAGTTTCCTCCCAGTGCAGACATCACAGGCCACATCTTCAGGTCCAGCATAGCAGTGATCAGCTGGAGCAGCTTGGAGTCCAGTCTTCTTCAGCTGCATGATGTTTTTCACCAGGACAGGCCTCGGTGTGAAAGTCTTCCTCGTTTCTCCGTCCAGTTGAACTCCTTTCTGCGCCATTTCTCCTCTCAGTGTCAGTGACTGTGTGAGTTTCTCTTCCTTATAACTGAAATTAGTCTGAGCTCTGACCTCAACAACATGTGTTTTTTTTGCAGTGAATGGAGCCTGTCAGCTCTGAAACGTGGTTACACAAATGTTCAAAGGTCAGATCAGAAGTGAAGGGAATGAGGAAACATCTGAACAAAGGGGACTTCCCTTGTTTAAGAAAAAGAAGATGAAGAACAGGGAGGATTGTATTTCACTCCAGGAAGTGGTTTGTAATTGTTATTGTGTGTTTAAACACTTTTTATTTACTGCTCACCTCAACTTGTAAGCTTTAAATAATTAATTACTGAATTAAGTAATTAACCCTTTAAGACCTACCATAGAACCAAGTCCACCAGAGCTTATATTATATTTTTACATGTTGTAGTGCCATTTTTGGGAGCATTTCAAGTTGCTATACATCAATACAACCATTATAGCCCATGTTTTAATAATATGCATGCATTAAGTGCATAGTAATTACATAAATTGCAAAAAAGATCAATAAACTACAAAAAAATTGAAAATTGTTTTTGTTTTTTTAACATATATTTCTAGTTAGAGAAATTTAAGAGGCTTATCCCTCAAAACTGTAAATACAAAAAAGTTGCACAAAATAGTTTCCCACCACGGGAAATTTATTTTGAGTGTCTTCATAGTTTTATTTTTGAAATACACCAATTTCTATACACTGCAGGAAAAACGAAAATAAATATTATAGGGCAAATTTGCAAAAAAGCAGCATATGCATCAAAATAAACTATTTCCAGCAGTGCAATATGAGTCCTAAGCATCCCAGAAATGACACAGAAAGTCATAAAGTCAAACATAACTTTTAAAAACACCAGTATAAGCTCATGAGGCCTTGATGGTAAAAAACTACATTTCCGCGAAAATGACGTCACTTCTGGTTTCGGGCAGGTCATGGTGGGCATGCGACAGTTCACGCTGATGGACGTAGGAAGTGTTATGAACAGCTGATCGGATCGGTAAAGCGTGTTTCTCGAATATTATGTTTTTGTTGCTGCAAGCGCTTTTTATGCAGCTTTTGCAAAGCCATATGTGGAAGGAAACTGTGACCTAGGACAAGTTGATGGCATGATGTAAGTACAACTCCTCCAGTTTCACATGCAAAGAAAATTATTGCGCTAGCTTACGTGGTTGCAGTGCTACTGGGATTTAAAAATAGTTACACAAAACGGAGCGTGTCCGCTCTGACCGGCTTTAAAGGGTTAAGTAATTTTAGGGTAAAATCTTGAATTTAGAATGTAATTTAGCCTAAAAGGCATATTTTAACGTTATATTATTTGAAGTTATGTGTTGCAATTCTGAAATCCCACAGGACATTAACGCACCAGATGATTTGGGTGATTTAACAAATTTAGAAACTCGAGTTGAACCAAAGTTATTTTGAGGGGAACATTACTATTTGACATTCAAAATATGAAAATAACATAACTGTCATGGTTCCTGAGGCCTCTCAGGCTGGCCTGCCTTTTCTCTCCCTCTCTCCATTGCTTTTCTGTCTTTCTTGTTTTTCTGTCAGTATTTGTATGTGTATGCTTGGGGGTATTTTGTTTAATTTCCTTCAGGTGCTTTCTCTGCATTCCTCCAGGTTCCTCACCCATTAGATCATATTTACCTATGGCTCATTGGCTAATCAGGCTGGTTACTTAAGACAGGACTAGATAGTTGTATGTATGGTCAAACCAAGCGCAGTACATGCGTTAGTGAGTACCCTGCAGCAACACCAAAGAAAGTCTGCTCACCTTTTGTTTCCAGGTAAAGGAGGTCTGAGAGAAGTTGTTGGACTATGACCTCAGAGACAGAAATATTGAGTTAATACAACTGTGATATACTGTGGAGCTGATCCATGCAACCCTGAGGTTATGTTGTAATAGTTCGTTTTGTGTTTTGCTGATGAAGAGCTGACCCTGAGGTATCTACACAGCAGCCATAATAAGAGCTCGAGTTGGAATTCTCTAAACACTGAGGAAAGGAGCTTCAATGCTTCAACAAACTGCAAAGATGAGATTGTGGAGATAATTTTTCACCTCACTCATAATACAAACATTATTGTAATATAACTACACTTATGTGTGGTGACACATAATAAAAAATAAATAAATTCTGCTCTGTTATTATTGCACAATTGTAAATGTACTTTGAGAGTGCACCTGTACATTTTCAGCAGGTTCCTAAATAGAGGGTCAAGTCTTTCTACTAGAAGATCATATTCCGGTCAATGAATCACAGAATCGTGTTACACAAGGCAATATTTTTTTTATTTCCATACAAAAAAAAAGAATAAGAGGAAAGTAAAAGGGAACCATAATATAGACTAGGGCAGACCTTCCCAAAGTGTGGGGCCCACCCCCTAGGGAGGGCAGAGAGCCATTGCAGGAGGGGGCGTGGTATGAAAAGGAAAAAACACAACGACAACAATACTTGGACACTGCTATCATGGGGCGCCTACACAAACGCAAAGCAGGAGATGAAGCATAGCTGAATATGTTTCCAAACCAACTTCATTCTAAGCCAAAGACTAGAAAATATGGTGAAGCATATCTTCGCTTTGGCTTCACCTGCACAAGTGCCAAAGTAGTTCTCCCCTGCATAACTGCTTTTCCCTGCGTCGGGAGCACACACTGGGCTCTTCAAATCACGGACAAACAGTATCCCACATTCTTGATTTTTAGTTCACAAACACTTGTCGTAATGACTAACTACTCCTGACATTTTGGAGATGTTAGCTCTTTATACAGTAAAGTTACAGCGGGATACAAATAACATCAGGCTGATCCTGCCACAATTTGTTCCCCCTGTCTAAATCACGGACAAACAGTATCCCACAGCTGTTTATGTTTTTAAACCCATTTTGCACAGAGAGGCATTTTTGAAAAATGTATTGATAGCAATGTTGAGGGTAAAATAATTACACTGTGATGCCTCTACCTTTGTAAATAGAGGGACAGTAACTGCGTGTGTGTATGTAAGTGTGTAAAACCTGAAGACACAGACAAAATTAGTTAATTAATCTGACTATCTGCAATTCATCTCATGTAAACAATAACGTGGCGCACAGCGTGATGTGACAAAAGGCACATACCTTTGACGTTGTGTGATGAACTCTGTATTCCTCGTCCACACATAAACGCAAAAGAGGAGTTTTAAAAATCTCAGTTTTCGGTGATTCGAAACGCCGTTTACGCGTGGATGAAACAGCTGTGTTTTCAAAAGTAGGTGCGAACGTAGCGTAAAAGAGTTAGTAGTTTGTTTTCTTACTACCTGTAATTTTTTGCAGATTACTTGTATTTGCTCAATTGTTTGCTAAATGTTTGAGGTGTGAAATAAACCGCAATGGAGCAGAATATGGGTGTGCGTGGTTGGAGGATGTGTTAGTGCGTGTGCGTGCGCGCGGGGGGCGGCATTTTTCTTGTAAAACAAAGGGGGGCCTAGCAAAAAAAAGTTTGGGAACCACTGGACTGGGGTACAAAGTTAAAACACAAGTTTCTAGATTTATATAAAACAACATTAAAGAAACAAGGAAAAACATTTGAATTAAGACAGAAAATTAACTTCAACCATCATGAAATGTAAGATCAGGGTTTCTCTGATACAGTTGTAAGAATTAATGCTGAGAGTTCTTCCCTGGTCAATGCCCTGTTCCAGGAAGCATGTCCAATAAACTGAGTTTAAAAAACAAACTCTGAGATGATTAACTCTGTAAGCCTGAGTTTCCTGTTCCCGAACAGTTGATCAAAGTTCAATCAACTCTGAGTTAAGAGTGTGTGTGAGAAGAGAAAGAAAGGTATGGAGCTCAGATACCATAAATCACCATGAGTAAATTAAGAGCTGAACCTCCATTTTGATGGAGTAGTTTGAAAAATACCAACACGTGTCAGCGCTGAAAATAGTTATTTTAAAATAACAGGAGAGGAGAAATTCATTTTCTTGGTCTATTCTGTCATCATCATCATCGGATATTATAAAACTTCATGTAATGTATAGCTACAACTTTTTATACTTCCCATGGTCATTATTTACCCATGAATTAACATATATTACATTAAAATGATCTGAAGTTGAATTTGAAATCTATTCAGGGGTAACCCGATAGCAGCAAAATGACAGAAACTGAAGATAAAAATCGAGATAAACAGATCAGACACAGTTTACTGATGGACGTAGCATCAGATAGCAGCACACAGAGTCAAGTCATTTTATTAAATTACAAAAAATGTTTTTGCCACAATTTGACAATTTCATTTTTTAATGAAATCAAACATTTCAAGCCAGTATTTCATGCATTGATGGGCTGTAGCAACCTCTTTTTTTCTATTGAGATTTCCATAAAAGAAAACAGAGGCAAACGTTATACGCTCGTTTTTAGTGTCATTTTTGTGGTGACCAGGTAGCAGGTATACCAACATCTTAACATCCTCATTTTGTTGTGTCATTTACAAACGCCGTCACGGGAATTTAGGCCACATTGCTATAACGACCCCACCCAGAGTAGGTGGTACTCCAGCGTAATGGAAAAAACACTGAAACCAAGTCGAGTCGAGCAGAGTGGGTACTAGTGAAAAAGGGCTATATGATACCCCAGTGAGATGGATTTGGGTTAGTGTGAATGAAAAATGTGTTTCATTTAAAGTCACAGACTTTAAATCTACCTTACCTTTAAATTTACCTTACCTTTAAAATTACCTTAATTTACCTTTCAAAACATTGTTTGAGATTATTATATGACTGAGTCCTGTGAGTCTGTGAAATTTCAGAATGAAATGTTCAAAACACAGACAGTCTACTGTGTGCATTTCAAACCTGACTTTAAAGTATAGCTAATCCTGTGCTCTATGGGTCTAAAACTTTAAAGAGGACAATGACGTACTACAAAAATACAATAATGTACTCAAAGTTGGCTCTGCTAAGTCAGAGTTGGAAATACAGAAACTAAATTAGTATATGCTACTATATGCTCTTATTCTCAGCTCTTAATAAATCTGCAATAATCGCTGTCCCAATCATGACATTTTTCACTGCACGATTATAAAATCAATCCCAAAAAAACAAAGTTACAAAGCAACATCTAACTGAGAATTTGTAAGAACAAACTTCCAGCAGATTAATGTGCGTTGTTAACAACATTATGAAAGAGGAAATTAACTGGAGTGTCAGTTGGCAGGTTCAGGTGCAGCAAATGGGAGGAGTGACTATGAGTTTCTTACACAAATTCATAGTTTGTTTAAGAAAATCTGCTGAAATCTGTTAGGTTCAAAGAGTTTCTTAACCTGGTGAGTGACACCGAGTTAAAGTTAACTCTCTTTCTCTCCCTCATGTCAGGATTAGCAAACTTGCAGTTGTTAGTTAAACCTGCTTCCTGGAATAGAACCCACATAATACTGACCTGAATATGATTCATCTTTTCACTCAGGTGTTGCAGTGGTTTGACTTCTGCTCAGTGTGAGCTCGACAACCAACACTCTATTATGACTAACAGCTGTCCCACATGTTCTAAGCTTTAAACTTTTAATCAGTATGAATTCTCATGTGCTTCTTTAAGTGTGTCGTCTGGCTAAAGGTTTTCCCACACCTGCTACAGCAATGTGGTTTCTCACCTGTGTGAATTCTTGCATGAGACTTCATTCCTGATTTCTGATTGAATTTTTTCCCACAAGTGCTACAAGAATACGGCTTCTCGCCTGTGTGAGTTCTTACATGAGTTTCCAATGCTGATTTCTGACTGAAACTTTTTCCACAGATCCCACAAGAAAATGGTTTCTCACCTGTGTGAAATCTCATGTGTTTTATGAGTCCTGATGAGTCAGCAAATCTTTTCCCACAAGTTTTACAAAAATACGGCTTCTCACCTGTGTGAATTCTTACATGACGTTGCAGCTCTGAATTCTGATTAAATCTTTTCCCACAGGTGATACAAGGATACGGCTTTTCACCTGTATGAATTCTCACATGACGCTCCAAATGAGACTTCTGAACAAATCTTTTCCCGCAAGTGATACAAAGATATGGCTTCTCGCCTGTGTAACGTCTTATATGATTATCCAATGCTGATTTGTGGCTGAATCTTTTCCCACAGGTGCTACAAGAATATGGTTTCTCACCTGTGTGAACTCTAAGATGTGCACTCAGGTGGGATTGGAAGTAAAATGCTTTTCCACATGTGTCACATTTTAGAGACTTTTCCCTTGTGTCAGCAAGTCTGAGACGTCTCCTCCTCTTTAGTGCTATATTTCTAGCTGATCCTGAGACTACATGCTTGCTTTCTACTTCAGGACAGCTGTGAGAAAGGAGCTGCTCACTGTTTGATTCCAGTTCACTGTGGTAACTTTCCTGATAAACAAGGGTGTCCATGAAGGCATCAGCCTCCTGCTTCAGTCCAAGCTGCTGTCCTTCCTGACTGCCGCAGAGTTCCTCCTGTTCATTTTTAATCTGTGGAGGCTCTGGGTCGTCTTGGTCCAGACTAGAGTTCCTCTCCTGGTTACAGACCTGCTGACCTCTGACAACCTTCTCCTCATCACAGACATGCTGCTGTTGGAGGTCTGAATGGACAAATGAAGAAAAAAATAGTAGAAAAACAAAAATTTGAGAAGATATAGTATAAGCTGAACCATTAGGAGAACTCTACATACTGAACATGTGGCTAATATTGAGCAGTGAAACTTAAAGTGAATGCACTGATTCAAATTGTTTTTTAGTTTTACACCCTTCAAAGATCAGCTTCGTGGATGTCTGTGATGCTGTATATGAAATATAAAGATGCTTGTGTGTTTTCTGTTAAATGAACGCGGATGTGTGGGTACAATTGTATCCTGCTAAGTAGAGGTGAGAATGACCACAGGCTTCATAATGCTATTTTTATTTACTTTTTGCAACATGAATATTGGATATTGCAATAACATGTATTACAGTTTAACACAGTTTTTCAACTGCGATGTATGTTCTCAAACCTTTTCAGTATCCGTTTTATTCCAAATAAACTCCTCTCACTACAGCTATTATTATTATTATTATTATTATTATTATTATTATTTTCTTTCAGCAAAATGAGATTGCCAAGATTACCAACACTGTTACTAAAAGCTGTTATAAATGCTGCCAGACAAAGTCTGTCTTCTATCAGTCTGTGATTGAATGGCGTCAAGTTGACAATTAACTGTGATATATCATTGAAAATCACATGCCTAATCACTGTCTATGCAGACAGCAATTCTTCTTATCCAGGGGAACACTAAGGCATCCTCAAGCCAGCTGTGAGATGTCATCTCTCCAGTGCGTCCTGGGTCTGCCCCAAGACCTCATTCTGGTGGGTCATGCCCAGCTCCTTTTGATGTGGAGGAGTAGCAGCGACTCTATACTAAGCCCCTCCTGGATGGCAAAACTCCTCACCCTATCTCTAGGAGAGAGGTCAGTGACCCTATGGAGAAAACTTATTTCTGCTTGCTTTTATTCGCAATCTCATCTTTTTTGTCAGTACCCAGAGCTCGTGACCATAGGTGAGGGAGGGACATAGAATGACTGTTTTACTGTACGTTCTGCATTTCTTTAGTCTCCCAATCTGTCAATCTCTCGCTTCCCTCATGAACAAGACCATGATATATGTATGAACTCTTCCACTTGGGCCAATAACTTGTGCTCACTCAGGCTGAGGACCATGGCCCCCAGATTTGGAGGTACTAATTTTCATTCTCACAATTTCACATTTGGTTGCGACCCACTCCAGTGACAGCTGGAGGCCACCATCTGATTAAGCCAACAGAACCCCATTATCTGCAAAAAGTGAGATTCTGAAGCGACCAAAGTGGAGGCCTTAAGCCAGCTGGCTATGCTTTTAAATTGTATCCATAATAATTCTGAACAGACTCGGTGACAAAGGGCAGCCCTGGTTTAGTCCAACATCTACCAGAAACGAGTCTGACTCATTACCAGGGGTGCAGATAACTGGTACGCATGTGTGACAAAAATTAAGAAAGCGTAGTGACACTTGTGTTACCAAGTGCCTTTGGCGTACTTGACCATGTCATTTAACCTTACACATTTTGCTTGTCACCACCTAAATGTCCAAAAAACAACAGACAATAAGTAGCTTCTTTGGTGTTTCGCCACCAGCTAAGAAATGCTAACCAGAGCCAGTGCTGAAGAAAATACTTTTTCAGAAAAGTTGCCACTGTGCACTAAAATGTGGTGAAAGATTTGCCTCTCTCATCTACATCTAAGAGACAAATCAGGTGCATTTTTAAAGGCCCAAAGAATTGTAACCATCCTTTATTTGACAAATGTGAAAAGGGCAAGGAGCACATGAATGTGGTGCGAGTCATTGCTAATAAACAAGCCATCCGAGAAGATATGTGCAGTTGCCCCCTTAACAGATGGCAAGACAAGCGAAATGACGAACAGAGGTAAGCCCTGTTTAATATTTTTCTCCTCGCTTCCACAAAGTTTAACACACACATCCTATGTCTTCATATCCTTCTTTATTGAAGCAGCTAGGTGTAAACGTCAGACGTGCATGTCATTCACTTGAAGGGGGCACACAGATCATGCAGAGCATTGCTCACACCATCAGCGGGGAGTTATGAGCCAAATTGGAGTCTGCTGAATTTGGATCTGAGGACATCACAAAAAACGAGAAGGAAATTGTTTACATTGTGTCCGTGTCCAACAACGGAGACTTTCTTGGACTGACTGCACTGGGTGCTGACCGAAAGACACAGGCCATAACAGATGATTTGTGAGACTTTTCCAGGACACAGGCTTGGATGACTGGACAACAAAGTTGGTCGTTGTGTGCACAGGCTGTCAACATGGGTATGTACAACAGCGTCGTGCTAAAACTCTGGCAACTTGCTGCAGTTGCACATACTGGAAAATTGCATAAAATCAGCTGAATACAACGTTCCTTACTGAGAGACATTTAATCGCTCTGTGGTCAAACTGCTGCAGTTTTTATGCAAAAAGGTGGAGCAAAATACAAAACTGCACTGAAGAAGCTGCGTGACAAAAATGGGATCCCCTTTGTGAAACTGGGCGAGTTTCATAATATCAGGTGGCCTGCATGGACGCATGAAACTGTTAAAAATATTATCAATTGTTAGCCATTAAAATGCAACTGGCTACGAGTGACAACAGTGATTTGTAGCATACATGCTTAACATTGGCAGCATTTTAAAGACCACAACCATTAGGTTTCAGAGGGAAAAGCGGATCATTGGAGAATGTAAGGATGAACTCATCGTGGCCATTGGACAGTTTATCCTTCTGCTTGATAGTGATAGGCCACTATAGGGCACACACTGTTTCTAATGCTCATGCTGACAGACACAAGCAAAGTTACCCGGGGGTAAATCAGATACGACTTCCTCAAGTCATGCAATCATTTCTTAGTATTTGATCCTTCAACATGGCCTTAAGAAAGCAAGTACTCCACAGTTTCAGAAACACAACAGTTTGCAGGATTCTCAAGAAATACGAGGTCACCTTGCAGCTTGACAAAGACACTACTGTAACAGAATGGATGTGATTAAGGCAGGCAGGGAAACGCATGGGAGCCTCTTCTGTGTATGACTTGGTCCATCTCTTGGTCCTTACCTGAGTAGATCACTTGAAAAGTTATCTGCACCCCTGTTTATTACCAGCTAACAGGTGTGCAGGTCCCGTACAGCTTCTAACACGGGCCATTCATCCATATTCCTGAAGCAACCCCCTCAGGACTTTGAGCCGAGTCCCCTCAAGTGGTGCTTATTGACGACGACTCATTCAGACTGACTGCAACATGTTGGCAATCTGTCTGGAGAGTGTCTCTAAGCAAGAACACAGCTTTTACTTGCAAGGGTCCTACAACCTGTGTGAGAGTGACTGCAGTTAGCGCATGTTCAAGGTTTTCTGCATGTTCCAAAAACATCACATCTCTTTGTTTTTTCATTGATTTTTAGGAACGATGTACATCTCAACTTTGTTTCTGAAGATGCCTGAAAACAAGGAGTAAAGGCAACGTTACCCCAGTTGGGGCAGGGATAGCTACTCAGCTACCCCTTAGCTACCCTTGAGTAAGGTACCGTCTCTACAAATCCTTGATTCGCTGAGTGAACGGGTTAAATGCCGAGGACTAAACAATTTCCTACAGGATTAATACAGTATACATTAGGGGTGGGGGAAAAAATCGATACTGTGTAGTATCGTGATATTTTGTTTGCTAATAATGTATCGATACAGGGACAGCAGAAATCGATATGTTGTTACAAAAAAGGTTTTTGTGCTCTGACTTCAGAGCATGTTGATCCTTTTTCTGAGCAAGAATCCTGACATTCCTTACTGTCCAAATGTGTTTAACTTTTTTTTTGGCAGCAATAAACATGACAGTTTACTTATTTTAATTTAAGACATGTTTTATTTTAATTAAGTTTAAAACTTTTTTATTTAATGTAAAATTATATTTTGTTTTAATTTACTTTCAAATTCTTCAGTTGCTGAATGGGCTGCATAGTTTTCATAAATTGCATAGTTCAGAATAGCTATAATTGTACCAGATGGTTGCATTCAGTTAAGTTGGACTAGACTGTAATACAAACCGTTCAGTTTGTCAACAATAAAACTGACTGAAATGAGAGAAAGACTGAGTGTGAGACTTTGATATTAGATAAAATGAATATTGATAAAGTTTACCTTTATGTACAGAATCTGAATATCGCAAAATATTTTTAAAAATTGCAATAATATCGTACCGTGCGTTAAGTATTGTGATAATATCGTATCGTGGGATGTGTGGTGATTCCCACCTCTAGTATACATAGATTTAGAAAAGTAACAACCCTCTCTTGCCAAACAATGTTAGCTCATTATGTTTTTTGCCTTAAAAAAACAAAGTGGATGAAATAAAAATTGATTTCAACTAAATAGAGACAAAACTGAGATTCTCCTGTTTGGAAACAAAGATCCATGATTACAACTTAATTCACATCTTGAATCTATAGGGCACTGAAGACCTCAACCTGGTTGGAAAATTTTGGTGAAATCATAGATGAGGAATTTAGTTTCACTGACTGTATCACAAGGCTGTATCATGGATATAATTTCTGTCTTTTTTCTGTTGTTTTTGGTTTTAATTTAATCTTGTAAACCAACTTGAATAACTTATTTGTATTTGAGAGGTAATATACAAATACATTTCCCATAACAGAAAGAGATACATTCATGCCGCTTATTAAAGTTGGACCTTGAGGAAGAAAGGATGCCCAGGTATAAAATCTTCATGCAGAAGAGATAAGTGGTCCTTCCCAGTTCAAAAGACTGGATCTAAGGCTACGTTCACACTGCAGGTCTTAATGCTCAATTCCGATTTTTTGATCAAATCCGATTTTTTTGTCTGCTTGTTCACGCTAAAAAAAAAAAAAGTGACATCAAACACGCTCTAGTGTGAACCCTCAAAGCGGCCAGCATGCGCAAAAGAAGACGTCACACACAACACGCTCTGTTTAGACCCAGAGCAAAAGTATTGTTTGGCTGTTTCGGACTTTACGTTTCCCAATTTTGCTTTAAATTATAAAGTTATTGTGTTATTTACATATCGCCTAATAATAATAATAATAATAATAATAATAATAATAATAATAATAATAATGGATACTTTATTGATCCCCATGGGGAAATTACTTGTTTTTTCTCTGCATTTGACCCATTCACTCAGTGAAGCAGTGGGCAGCCCACTAAGCAGGCGCCCGGGGAGCAGTGTGTAGGGACGGTACCTTGCTCAGGGGTACCTCAGGGTAGCCGTTAAGTGGATTCGAACCGCCGACCTTCCGATCATGGGGCGACCACTTTACCTACTGAGCTATCCCTGCCCCCTCAATGATCCTTATTGCTGTTTTAGAGGAGCGGTGCTTCAAAGGATAGTTGCAGATTTCTGTCAGAATCTGCAGATTATACAGTACAAATAAAATGTTCACGTTTCTCCAACATTGTCTTCCCAACAGTTTCTCTGGATGGGCAGGAAGCGTTCACAATGTCTTCTCCGGTGCTGATAATTGGTATCTGTCTCGTGTCAGTGACGTACAAGACGGATTTCATGCGACATGACCGTTCAAACAGCAGTCGCTTTCTAAAACATCAGATACGTATCGGATTCACAGCCACATATGAAAGTGACCCAGATCTAGGGTTGCAAAATTCCCGGAATTTTCAAAGATGGAATCTTTCCATGGGAATTAACGGGAATTTATGGGAATTAACAGGAATTAATGGGAATAAAGTGGGAATTTTCAAAATTGAAGGTTGGCTCTTCTTAGGGAACTTAAATATAGTTGAGGAAAGTATATTTTAGCATAATATTGACAAAAACAAACAAATGCAATTCAAATACACTTGAATATCCATGCCATTCCTTAATCACATGTACAGAGCACAAGCTTGCTGCATGGCTATTGAGAAGCAGAGTGAAGCTGACCCCCCACCCACTTGAAACGTAAAGGCAAATAGGCGGAGCGGTTAGTGCTACGTTTGTGCAGATTTGTGCAGGTAAAATTAGCGTTTGTGCTGCTACGGTTTCCGAGATATTAAACTTTATTTTATAGGTCATTCAAAGGTCACCATCCCCCCAGACTGCTCCAAAACGGGCCAAAATGGTCTACTTTTTTAGTGCTACGTTTGTGCTGATTTGTGCAGGTAAAATTAGCGTTTGTGCTGCTGCAGTATCTGAGATATTAAAAGTTATATTTTTTGCTGATGACATCACCATCCCCCCAGACTGCTCCAAAACAAACCAAAATGGTCTACTTTTTTAGTGCTACGTTTGTGCAGATTTGTGCAGGTAAAATTAGCGTTTGTGCTGCTACGGTTTCCGAGATATTAAACTTTATTTTATAGGTCATTCAAAGGTCACCATCCCCCCAGACTGCTCCAAAACAAACCAAAATGGTCTACTTTTTTAGTGCTACGTTTGTGCAGATTTGTGCAGGTAAAATTAGCGTTTGTGCTGCTACGGTTTCCGAGATATTAAACTTTATTTTATAGGTCATTCAAAGGTCACCATCCCCCCAGACTGCTCCAAAACGGGCCAAAATGGTCTACTTTTTTAGTGCTACGTTTGTGCTGGTTTGTGCAGGTAAAATTAGCGTTTGTGCTGCTTCTGTTTTAAAGATATTAATGAAAATGTAAAGGTCAACCAGCCCCCCCACATTACCCAAATCCAACAAAAGTGGTATCAAACGTTTGTGCTACGTTTGTGCTGGTTTGTGCTGCAAAGATTTTCGTTTGTGCTGCTATCATTTTAAAGATATTAATAACAATTTCTAGAGGTCATCAGAGGTCAACCAGCCCCCCCACATTAATTAAATCAAACAAAATGGGTGTCAATCAACTGTGCTACGTTTGTGCTGGTTTGTGCTGCTAAAATTTTCATTTGTGCTGCTTCTGTTTTAAAGATATTAATGAAAATGTAAAGGTCAAAAGGTCAACCAGCCCCCCCACATTACCCAAATCCAACAAAAGTGGTATCAAACGTTTGTGCTACATTTGTGCTGGTTTGTGCTGCAAAAATGTTTGTTTGTGCTGCTAACATTTTAAAATGTTTAATAAAATAACGTCTTGATGCGTGCTTAATCATCCAGGTAAGTAAATCCCAAAAGGTTGATTCTGTTCATCTGGACATTTTCAGTTGGAGAAACGTTTCGTCACTCATCCAAGTGACTTCTTCAGTCTCAGCTGACTGCAGGTTTCCCCAACCTTATAAACACCCGTGAGTGAAGTTGCCCCCCCTACCTTCTTCAAATCGAACAAAATTGATGTCAAACATTTGTCCTGCAAATTATTTTGTTTGTGCAGGTTATGTTTCCCTAATTTTATAAACAGTACATGTACAGTGAGAGAGAGATGTTACATCTGTCTTCACTTGCATCCCAGTCATAGAAGCGTTGGAGGTCGTTCATAAGAGATTACAGGATCATCCCAACCTCAGCAACAGGACCACTCTCAGCACTGATCAGTTGTGTTTGCTTTTGGAACTGTCTTAATTCCACCTATTTTGCATAAGGGTCAGTACAGGCAGAAATCTAGGTGTGCCATGGGTTCCCACAGGCCCCTGGTCAAAGTCACCAAACCAGTTCGTAAGCAGGTACAGGTGTGGCCAGAAGGGTCCTCAGAGGCACTGCTTTTCCACCACAGGCCGCCACACACGACAACACCACAGACTTTCAGGAATATACAGAAACTGTCACTGCCTACATCCCAAAATGCATCGATGATGTCACAGAGACCAGGACTATCACTGTCTGGGCCAATCAGAAACCATGGCTCACAGGTCAGGTTTAAATGCTCCTAAAGTTGAAAAATGCAAGCCTTCAGAGCCGGGAATTAGGTGAGTCTAAGAACAGCAAGGGCAAACCTGTCACGTGGCATCAGCTACAGCAAAGCTTCAGCGACAGCAGAGATACTTGGAGGCAGTGGCAAGGAATACAAACCATCACAGACTACAAGCCCACTCTACAGACCGTGGTGACACAATCCCCAGACAGTGTGTGGAGATCCCTCCACCATCATTACTGAACCCAAGAAGTCATCTATCTCCTGCTTTAAGGACTACCGTCCTGTCAAACTCACCTCCATCATTATTAAGTTAAGTGCTTTGAACGGTTAGTCATGCATCAAATCAAATTATTGCTTTCCCCCAACCTGGATCCATTTCAGTTCGCATACCGGTCAAAACGCTCAACCGATGATGGAATTTCAACTGCCCCTCACTCAGCCCTCACACATCTGAACACTAGAGACTCATATGTCAGAGTGCTGTTCATAGACTTCAGTTCAGCATTCAACACCATCATTCCCCAGCAACTCATTCACAAACTGGATCTGCTGGGGATCAGCACCTTGCTGTATAACGGGCTGCTAGATTTCTTGACAGGAAGACAGCAGACAGTACGGGTCAACAGCAACACCTCCAGCCCAAGAACACGGAATACGGGGGCTACCCAAGGATGTGTGTTGAGCTCCCTTCTCTTCACTCTGCTGACCCACGACGAGATCTAATACAGGGGTGAAGTTAACCATCTGCCAGAGTGGTACAGCAACAACAACCTGTCCCTGAATGTGGAGAAGACCAACAGTGACTCTACTTCCTCTGCAAACTGAGAAGCACAAGAGATTCAACCCCCATTATGAGCACCTTTTACAGAGGCACAGTTGAGAGTATCCTCACCAGCTGCATCACTGGTGTGGTATGACTCCTGCATTGGGTTCTGCAGGAAAAAATGACAACGGGTAGTGAGAGCAGCCGAGAGCATTGTGGGGACCTCTCTTGCCTCCCTCCCCAGGAGATCTACTGCACCTGCCTCATCTGGAAGGTCGTCTCCATTACAGGTGACTCCACTCATCCCTTCAACAGCGTCTTCAGTTTGCTGCCATCAGGAAGGATACTGAAGAGCCTCCGGGGCAGAACCAGCAGACTGAGAGACAGCTTCGTCCATCGGGCTGTCAGGATGCTGACCATCTCTGGATCGAGAAGGGGGGCCCAAGGGTACATCTTTCGCCATCCTACAATGCTGTGATTGTAGCCATTCCCCACTTTCTGTGAATGGTACTCATGGCCATTGATCAATAGGCTTTGATTAGTTGTCATTGATCAATGGTCATAAGAATTTGCATACTAACAATCATGGAATTAACCCCCCGGCACATTGTTCATTCAGTGGCGCTAGTTTCCTTCACTATGCAAATGTACTGTTTATATGGTTGGGGAAACCTACAGTCAGCTGAGACTGAAGAAGTCACTTGGATGAGTGACGAAACGTTTCTCCAACTGAAAATGTCCAGATGAACAGAATCAACCTTTTGGGATTTACTTACCTGGATGATTAAGCACCCATCAAGACGTTATTTTATTAAACATTTTAAAATGTTAGCAGCACAAACAAACATTTTTGCAGCACAAACCAGCACAAACGTTTGACATCCATTTTGTTTGATTCCATTAATATGGGGGGGCTGGTTGACCTCTAGAAATTTTTGTTAATATCTTTAAAATAATAACGGCACAAACAAAAATTTCTGCAGCACAAACCAGCACAAATGTAGCACAAACGTTTGATACCACTTTTGTTGGATTTGGGTAATGTGGGGGGGCTGGTTGACCTTTTGACCTTTACATTTTCATTAATATCTTTAAAACAGAAGCAGCACAAACGAAAATTTTAGCAGCACAAACCAGCACAAACGTAGCACAGTTGATTGACACCCATTTTGTTTGATTTAATTAATGTGGGGGGGCTGGTTGACCTCTGATGACCTCTAGAAATTGTTATTAATATCTTTAAAATGATAGCAGCACAAACGAAAATCTTTGCAGCACAAACCAGCACAAACGTAGCACAAACGTTTGATACCACTTTTGTTGGATTTGGGTAATGTGGGGGGGCTGGTTGACCTTTACATTTTCATTAATATCTTTAAAACAGAAGCAGCACAAACGCTAATTTTACCTGCACAAACCAGCACAAACGTAGCACTAAAAAAGTAGACCATTTTGGCCCGTTTTGGAGCAGTCTGGGGGGATGGTGACCTTTGAATGACCTATAAAATAAAGTTTAATATCTCGGAAACCGTAGCAGCACAAACGCTAATTTTACCTGCACAAATCTGCACAAACGTAGCACTAAAAAAGTAGACCATTTTGGTTTGTTTTGGAGCAGTCTGGGGGGATGGTGACCTTTGAATGACCTATAAAATAAAGTTTAATATCTCGGAAACCGTAGCAGCACAAACGCTAATTTTACCTGCACAAATCTGCACAAACGTAGCACTAAAAAAGTAGACCATTTTGGTTTGTTTTGGAGCAGTCTGGGGGGATGGTGATGTCATCAGCAAAAAATATAACTTTTAATATCTCAGATACTGTAGCAGCACAAACGCTAATTTTACCTGCACAAATCAGCACAAACGTAGCACTAAAAAAGTAGACCATTTTGGCCCGTTTTGGAGCAGTCTGGGGGGATGGTGATGTCATCAGCAAAAAATATAACTTTTAATATCTCAGATACTGCAGCAGCACAAACGCTAATTTTACCTGCACAAATCAGCACAAACGTAGCACTAAAAAAGTAGACCATTTTGGCCCGTTTTGGAGCAGTCTGGGGGGATGGTGACCTTTGAATGACCTATAAAATAAAGTTTAATATCTCGGAAACCGTAGCAGCACAAACGCTAATTTTACCTGCACAAATCTGCACAAACATAGCACTAACCGCTCCGCCTATTTGCCTTTACGTTTCAAGTGGGTGGGGGGTCAGCTTCACTCTGCTCTATTGAGACCACCTACTGGCACTGTGCATGCCTCCATCACATGTACACATGGACCACACTTTTGAGCCTGAAGGACAAAGAGTATTAAAGGCACACATTTGAGCCTGTGGACTTAACAAGTGAGGTAAGTTTTGATGATATTATGGGAAAATATATTCATTAAATGTTTAAATTGTGAATATCACATAAAATGTATTAATCTGGTAGATAGCAATCTGATAAGATGCTAAATAAAATGCTAGCATCTAATAAGATGCTAAATAAAATGCTAGCATCTGTTAGATGCTAAATAAAATGCTAGCATCTGTTAGATGCTAAATAAAATGCCAGCATCTGTTAGATGCTAAATAAAATGCCAGCATCTGTTAGATGCTAAATAAAGTGCTAGCATCTGTTAGATGCTAAATAAGCCATAGCTAGTATAACATAAAGAAGATGCTAGCTTCCTCATTTGGTTGTTTTGTTTTGAAGATCATTCCAGTTGTTTAGCTAGCCTTACTATTTATATCTGTTTATTATCATATTGCAATTGTATTATTACGATCTCTTGCATTGCATTAGCATTTTTACAAGCTCTTGTTTTATTTTACAGAAAAATGCCACGTGCGCTATCTGATGTGTGGAGACATTTTACACCAGCTAATGTACAAGGGAAATCTGTATATATGTGTAAGTATTGTGATAAGACGTACGTGAAGAATGCCACAAAAATGCAGCAGCACATTGCAAAGTGCAAAAAAATTCCTCAAGGCCCAACACATGCAGCAGCCAGGAGTTCCACTCAAGGGGAAAATGAATCTGTTTCAGCTGTATCAGAGTCAGATACCCACTCATCAGCTCCTGGTCCCTCTGGCATCAGAGGATTCTTTGATTTTATGGATGACACTAGCCAGAAAAACGCAGATGAGTGTTTCGCTCGTGCAATCTATGCAGCTGGCTCACCCCTGATGCTGACATCCAATGTGTACTGGAAGAGATTTTTGAATGTTCTCCGACCAGCATACATTCCCCCAACCAGACATGCATTGTCTACTCATCTACTGGATGAAGAGTTCAGTCGAGTTCAAGCAAAGGTGAAACAGACCATTGACCAAGCTGACTGTATTTCAGTCATCTCTGATGGATGGTCCAATATCAGGGGACAAGGAATTATTAACTACATAATCACCACTCCTCAGCCTGTGTTCTACAAGAGTGTAGACACAAAGGAAAACAGACACACAGGCCAATACATTGCAGATGAGCTAAAAGTGATCATCAATGACCTTGGACCAGATAAGGTTTTTGCACTGGTCACTGACAATGCAGCCAACATGAAGGTTGCCTGGGCACATGTGGAGGAGACCTACCCTCATATAACTACTATTGGCTGTGCAGCCCATACACTAAACCTTCTCCTAAAAGACATAATGGCACTAAAAACAATGGACACTCTGAATAAGAGAGTGAAGCAAGTTCTGAAATATGTTAAAGGCAAACAAGTAACTTCCGCTACATTTCTGTCAAAGCAAAAGTTAAAGAACAAGAGTACTACACTGAAGCTTCCCAGCATAACGCGATGGGGTGGTGTTGTTATCATGTTTGACAGCCTTCTGAAGGGAAAGGAGTCTCTGCAAGAGATGGCCATATCCCAGTCTGTAGGCATCGACAGTGACATCAAGAAGGTCATCTTGGATGACGTGTTCTGGGTATCTAGAGTATCTAGCAGTCAGAAAATCCTCAAACCTATTGCAGCAGCAATAGCGAAGATAGAGGGGGATGGTGCCATCTTGTCAGATGTCCAGTGCCTTTTTGCAGAACTCAAAGAAGAAATCCAGACAATTCTGCCCACTTCCCTACTACTGAAAGCAGAGGAAACGGCTGTGGTCAAGTCATTGGAACAGCGGAGGGAGTTCTGCATGAAGCCAGTGCATGCAGCAGCATACATGCTGGACCCCAAATATGACAAGGGCATACTTTCTGGGGAAGAGATCAACGGTGCCTATGCGGTCATTACAGCCATGTCTGACCACCTGGGTCTCGATAAAGGCAAAGTTCTAGGCAGTTTGGCAAAGTATCGAACAAAGCAAGGCCTTTGGAAAGGGGATGGAATATGGCAGTCATGCCAGCACATATCTGCAGCCACCTGGTGGAAGGGACTATGTGAATCTGAGGCCCTTGCACCTGTAGCCTCCATTCTCCTCCAAATCCCACCATCATCAGCTGCCTCCGAGCACAACTGGTCACTGTTTGGGAACACCCACACAAAGGTTCGCAACAGGCTCACAAATGTGAGAGTGGAAAAGCTGGTCGGCATTCGGGCAAACCTACGGCTCTTTGAGCCTGACACAGAGCCATCCTCAACAAGGCTGGAAAGTGACACTGAAGAGGAAGACTCAGAGTTGGATGCTGAGGAAGTGAACATGTTGTTGGATGATGATGAGGTCCAGGAAGAGTCTATTGACTGAGCAAAAATGAGAAAAGAGGATTGCTTGAAGGAAGATTTGCATGTTTAATGGGACGTTTTGGAGGATAAGTGGCATTTTTCATTTAACCTTTTGAATGGGACTTTGTGGAGATTTTTGGACAGGGGGCATTTTTGAATGAGCGGGGTTAGGGGATGGTAATATTGAACTCAACATTTCTGTTTTTATTCATCCATGAAACAAGTTATTGAAACGTGTTCTATTCTACTGTACTTACAAATAAATCTGTTGAAATATCTGTTGAAAACATTTTGCATGGAGGTTTTCTTATGATTTCTGTTTATATTTATGCTTGGAAATAATATATTCCCAGTTAGTTCTCCTAAATTCCCATTAATTTCCATAATTCCCATTATTTCCATGGACAGTTTCCAATATGGAATATTTCCAAAATTCCCAAGCTTAACTTACCATGGAAATTTACCGGAAACTTTTCGGAAATTTACCGGAAATTTTCCGCCCCTTTGCAACCCTACCCAGATCGGATTTGAAAATATGATTGGATATGGGTCACAGAGGGTCAGAAAAGTCGGATTTGATGTGCTTTCGCCTGCAGTGTGAACGTAGCCATAGAGTTCACAGTTGGTAATTCCAGCAGAGACACCAGGGGCATCTGTTTAAAATGTGCTAAACAAATAAATTTCCCTTAACAGAAAGAGATGCATTCATGCTGCTTATTACAGTTGGACCTTCAATTCTTCCTGTGCCTCTAAAAATAAATGTAACTTTAAACTCCAATTAGGATCCTACATGACTCATATTCATTGTTATTACGACAATCAGTTTTACATACCTATTCTGTGTAACTTTATCTCAGGTTTGCAGATGGTCCCCAGCAGTCTAATCTGCTCTTCCCTGGACCAGACGATAATGCCTTCATCTTGCTTCAGTCCAAGCTGCTCTCCCTCCTGACTGCTGCAGAGCTCCTCCTGTTCCTCTTTAATCTGTGGAGGCTCTGGGTCCTCCTGGTCCAGACTGGAGTTCCTCCCCTCCTCTTCATTGCAGTCACGTTGTCGTGGGAAGTCTTAAGCAACAAAGAAGTACAGAGTCAAGGTCACAACTGTGATGAGTTTTCACAAATATTTTACAAATGTGTGTCAAAGCCTGAATAAATAGTGATAATTTAAACACACATTTTTACAGAGACAGTGAGCCAGGGCTCTAGACTAACTTTTTGCCATCGGCGCAGCAGTGCATCTTTAAAAACTTAGGCGCACTGGCACAAAAGTTAGGCGCACTCAAATTTTTCAACCACTTAACACCGCAGTTTTACATGTGCACTTTTTTGGGGGGGAAGTTGCAGTCCATACAGACAATATTCATTTCTAAATTATTAACTAACAATCTTGTACTTAAAGTGCTTTGGCAATATTGTAGAAAATGTTAAACTTAATCATCATCTTGGCCTCCTCTGACGACCTGTTTGTTGCTGTCTAATGCTGAAAGGCAGTGGGGAGAGTGGACACTTGGGCAGTGCATTTTTTGCAGCATATAATGTGCTTTCTGGATACACTGTGCTTTTTCAGCGTTCAAAGACAGATGGCACCATGTCAGAGCTGGCTATGAACTTCAGATGGATCAGGCCTTAACTTAACAAAAAAGTTATCAATAGTTCTTTTCATCTTTTCTTATTACCCACAGCTACATCCCCTTCTTTCGGGCCTCACTAGGGCTGCGTATCATCACTGATTTCTATAATCCATTCGATTCAGGTTCTCAAAGTCCTGATTTGATTCAATTTAGCCTCAGACAGTCAGAAATATTATAATTCTTATCATTTATCAGTACGGATACATGTGACTTCATCAGAATTGTGAACATCACAGCAGATGCTTTTGTGTCAAAGTAACTGAGAATAAAACACAGAAAAACATGAAGGAGATTTTTCTGGCCTGGCTTTTTATAGCAGATAACCTTAAAAATATTCTATAATTTTGCATAATTTTAAGAAGTTTAAATTTCTTCTGTATTGAACAGCAAAAATTAGGCTTTAAGTGATCGCACCACTGAAAATTTTGGTCGCATTTGCGACCACATTGCTCGCACTCTAGAGCCCTGTGAGCTCAGATCACACCATCACTGGTGTCACAGTTGTGTCAATCAGATTAAATAAAATGTGTAAATATTGAAAAAATATATAGTCGTGTGGTTTCTAGTCAATATGATATCAAGTTTGATTCAACAAGAAGAGGTTTTAATTCACAACGGTGACCATGAACATGCACCAGTCCAACATAGTCCATCACTGGACACTGAACCACAGCACTGATAAATACCCAGTTTAACATCTTCTAGTAAAGCCACTGTATCTTCAATCGGACCCTGAGCACTTGTTTTCACTTAGGAGACACATTTAGACATCATACTTTGCTTCAGTGATTGTTTTCTTGCTTTTGCTGCAGATGTAAAGACATTATTTATAGAAGTATTTGTAACATGGACAGATTTTGTTCTGATACTTTGGAGAGTCTGTCACTGTGTGTGTTCACTTTGAGGCTGTTATAAAAAATAAATGGAATAAACAGTTGGTGTGGACGCTCATCTTCATCAATGTTAGTCAGCAGACAGTTTTCACACTGTCTCATTAAGAGTGTGTGTGCTCTTCCTCAACTATCACCGTTTGCTCCTCTGAATTCATCACCAAAGTAACAGCTGCCTGCTCTCAGCTAACATCAGCTTAGAGAAATCCTGGAGATGCTGATAAACTTTCAGATTTATCACCAATCAACTAAATACCGAAGAATCTGAGCTTGAACAGCACAGAGTTAAAAACATGTCCATACCTATGATGTGTGAGTTTCTGTCGGGTTTCCGGCTGATATCCAGCAGTCTGTGCTGACGGTTGATCTCCTCCTCATACTGGACGATGGTTTTTTGAACCTCTGAGAAGATTTCTTCACAAACAGCAGTTAGTCTCTCCCTGATGAACTCTCTCAGATACTGAGCTGAACTCATCGCTGCTTCCGCTGAGGCTGAGCGGATCGATACAAGCATCGACACCGGTATCAGATGGATATTAACGTCATAAGATCAGTACTTTAGTTTGTGTTTTTCCTCTAAGTTCAATCAGCTTTATCAAACAGCGGCCATGTTGCGGACGTACTTCTCGCTCCACCCAGGTCCGCCGTGAGTTTGCGCTCGTGCGTCACGTGACTCAGGGAGCCACGCCGATTTGTTGAATGGTAATGCCGCGTTCCAGATGCCTCGGATCTCGGGAGTTACGTCACTCCTGAGTGAGAGCATTCAGATAAAACAGAATCAGTTTAGCAAGGTAGAGTCATTCCAGTGTCGATAGCAGTAAGACCTGATACTTATTTGTTGTGCTTAAAAACACATTCAGTGATAGAGCCTGTTCACTTCTCTGCGTATGACTAATTGAACGAGTTGCAGAGCAGATTGAAAGTTTACAGTTCTAATTTTGTTCACATTCAGTCCCGCCTTCTTGGATTGTTAAATCGTTTATGTTGGTCTACTCTGACTTTCCAAGTGTGAAATCCGATGTAAGGGGCCCTCCACAACACATTTCCGACAGAGAACTCGGGATTTCCGACTTTAAACCTATGCACCATGTCCATTATTATTATTTATTTATCAACAACGGCGGCTCGTGAGTTGTGTCTGCATCCTTCAAATGTCTATTTCGGAAGTGAATTATTAAGTAAGGGATTCCATGTCACTCAGTTATCTAGTTAATATAAATGTAGCGAAGGGTAAAGCGAGGCTTTGTGAAACACTGTTTCCATTCAACATAGCACGATAAAATGTGATGAGATATATATATATATATACACATATATATACACACACACACACAGTGGGGCAAAAAAGTATTTAGTCAGCCACCGATTGTGCAAGTTCCCCCACTTAAAATGATGACAGAGGTCAGTAATTTGCACCAGAGGTACACTTCAACTGTGAGAGACAGAATGTGAAAAAAAAAAATCCATGAATCCACATGGTAGGATTTGTAAAGAATTTATTCGTAAATCAGGGTGGAAAATAAGTATTTGGTCAATAACAAAAATACAACTCAATACTTTGTAACATAACCTTTGTTGGCAATAACAGAGGTCAAACGTTTACTATAGGTCTTTACCAGGTTTGCACACACAGTAGCTGGTATTTTGGCCCATTCCTCCATGCAGATCTTCTCGAGAGCAGTGATGTTTTGGGGCTGTCGCCGAGCAACACGGACTTTCAACTCCCGCCACAGATTTTCTATGGGGTTGAGGTCTGGAGACTGGCTAGGCCACTCCAGGACTTTCAAATGCTTCTTACGGAGCCACTCCTTTGTTGCCCGGGCGGTGTGTTTTGGATCATTGTCATGTTGGAAGACCCAGCCTCGTTTCATCTTCAAAGTTCTCACTGATGGAAGGAGGTTTTGGCTCAAAATCTCACGATACATGGCCCCATTCATTCTGTCCTTAACACGGATCAGTCGTCCTGTCCCCTTGGCAGAAGAACAGCCCCATAGCATGATGTTTCCACCCCCATGCTTCACAGTAGGTATGGTGTTCTTGGGATGCAACTCAGTATTCTTCTTCCTCCAAACACGACGAGTTGAGTTTATACCAAAAAGTTCTACTTTGGTTTCATCTGACCACATGACATTCTCCCAATCCTCTGCTGTATCATCCATGTGCTCTCTGGCAAACTTCAGACGGGCCTGGACATGCACTGGCTTCAGCAGCGGAACACGTCTGGCACTGCGGGATTTGATTCCCTGCCGTTGTAGTGTGTTACTGATGGTGACCTTTGTTACTTTGGTCCCAGCTCTCTGCAGGTCATTCACCAGGTCCCCCCGTGTGGTTCTGGGATCTTTGCTCACCGTTCTCATGATCATTTTGACCCCACGGGATGAGATCTTGCGTGGAGCCCCAGATCGTGGGAGATTATCAGTGGTCTTGTATGTCTTCCATTTTCTGATGATTGCTCCCACAGTTGATTTTTTCACACCAAGCTGCTTGCCTATTGTAGATTCACTCTTCCCAGTCTGGTGCAGGTCTACAATACTTTTCCTGGTGTCCTTCGAAAGCTCTTTGGTCTTGGCCATGGCGGAGTTTGGAGTCTGACTGTTTGAGGCTGTGGACAGGTGTCTTTTATACAGATGATGAGTTCAAACAGGTGCCATTCATACAGGTAACGAGTGGGGGACAGAAAAGCTTCTTACAGAAGACGTTACAGGTCTGTGAGAGCCAGAGATTTTCCTTGTTTGAGGTGACCAAATACTTATTTTCCACCCTAATTTACGAACAAATTCTTTACAAATCCTACCATGTGGATTCATGGATTTTTTTTTCACATTCTGTCTCTCACAGTTGAAGTGTACCTCTGGTGCAAATTACTGACCTCTGTCATCATTTTAAGTGGGGGAACTTGCACAATCGGTGGCTGACTAAATACTTTTTTGCCCCACTGTATGTATATATATATATATATATATATATATATATATATATATATATATATATATATATATATATATATATATATATATTCATGATTGCAGTTTTCAAAAAGAATATTATTATTAAGCTTCATTGCAGCACATCCGGCATGACTCATTTGCAGTGGACATTTAAAAATTTGTAACAGCTCAAGGATTCAAATTCTTGTGACATTTTTAAAGATTAGACCTCAAAGACATTGCGTTTACTTTGAAGATCATAAACGTCAGAGGCAAAAAGTGGTTAAATGGGTTGATCTAGCCTTCAGATTTGTGTCACCAGATGTTTCCACCTCAACCCCATCAGATGTCCTCTTCTGTGACAGTGGGAAAACATGATGAATGCAGAAATGTTGATTATCTCTTTTTGAGGCTTTTGATACACATACAAAAATGATTTATCTCAGACTGAAAAATGACCATGTTCAGGTACATTTAAAAATACGTGTCTTGATTATTTCCCCTTCAGATCTGTGAAATGTGTGTGGATTTGTTTGAAAGTGTTCCAAACTTGAAAACTTTTTATTAGCTTATTAAAACCTTATTTACTTTTTGAATTGTATTTTAGATTTTTTATAGTAGAGATTATTTGAATATAGAACTTTTTATCTTTTCACGATGAATTAGTACATTTTGAATTTTTTCTTTTTTACCAACAATACCTTTTGTGCAATACTTTTGTAAATAGTCAACGGTGCAATAGACTCAATACTTGAAATGTGCAATTCACTTGTATTTTTATTTTTATTCCTATTTATTATATTTATCCCCTTCGTATATTTTATTTATATTGTCTCTGTATTTATATATATGTGTGTGTGTATAACTCTGTAACTTCTGTCGGTGCTGTGCTTTTTTGGAAATCGAATTTCCCAGAGGAACCCACCCGAGGGATTAATAAAGTTCTATCTATTCTATCTATTCTATTCTATTCTATTCTATTCTATTCTATTCTATTCTAAGTGCAATAATCACAATATTGTTTTAACATGTTTTTATCTTTTCCCTATTCACCACACTTCCTCAGTATTTTTGGCTGTTTTTGATATCAATTGTATTATAAAAAATAATGACTCAAATTATTGATACTTTTCAAAAGTTCAGACCTCTAAGATGTACCGTTTAGGGTCATATGTTATCAAGAAAACCAACAATCTTCCACAAGAACCTGTCTTCTCTGTCTATTTGACTTTAATCAACTCTGCAGTAGCTCCAGCAGAGAAATAAAGACAAAGTCCAGCATAGAGCGGCTGAGTGAATGTGGTCTGGACTCTGTGGAGGAGAGTCATGGTTTCAGAGACGCTGTAGAAAGACAGAATACCTGCTCTGTGATCCAGGTACACTCCTACTCTGGGGGACCGAGGACCTGAGAGGTCAGTTTGGATTTTTTTGTGATAGAATGAATAACTTTTGTTTTCACAAAGTAATGCCCAAGATTTGTCATTGTATCCAAATACACATTCATTTATACTGCTCTTTTGATATTCTTGTATGAGACTGCTACTTCTATTCCTCTAGCGCTCCTCTCCACTCTACCTGATCATAAAAGGTGAATCTGTCTGGATGATCAGAATAACATTGTTGTTCTTTCAACTGTGTTACTTTTCTGTTCCCCTCAGATAATAACAGATGCATATTTGCTGTGTTTGGATCCAGTGTGATTTCATGTGAATATTTTAAGAATCCAGCTCTGGTCTTTGGCTCTGCTGGTGACAGTAAAACATCCTCTTCAGTGACTGTCAGTGAGATGTTTGTCCATTCCTCTCTCAGAATGTCCTGTAGTTTATCTCTGGTCTCTGACACAGCTGCTGTCACATCCTCAAAGTAGCTCAGAGGACGAATATTGATGCTGGATGAGTGTGTAGACTCACTGAGTGCTGACAGTGAGGGGTAGTTGTGTAGAAACTGGTTGTGATCCTCTGTGTGTGAGAGCTGCTCCAGCTCGCCGTCTTTCCTCTTCAGCTCAGCGATCTCCTGCTCCAGCTTCTCCTGAAGCTCTTTGACTCGACTCACTTCAGTTTCCTGCTGGGATCTGACCTGCTGCTTCACATCAGAGCTTCTTTTCTGGATGAGACGGATCAGCTCAGTGAACATCTCCTCACTGTCCTCCACTGCTTTATCAGCAGAGCCATTGATGGCCTCCACCTCCTGTTGAAGCAGCTTCACATCTTTCTCTCGCTCCTGGATTCTCTGCTGGATGTTTAGTCGTCTCACCTCGACCTCCTTCTGCTTCTCAGTCCTTTCTGCTGCAGCTGGGACTGTTTCATGGCCTTTATGTTCATCCACTGTGCAGAGATAACAGCTATAAGATAAAAGTCTAAGGGGGTCAGATTGTGAGACCTTGGGGGCCATTCAACTGGCCCATGACGACCAATCCACTTTCCAGGAAACTGTTCATCTAGGAATGCTCGGACCTGGCACCCATAATGAGGTGGTGCACCATCTTGCTGGAAAAACTCAGGGAACGTGCCAGCTTCAGTGCACAAAGAGGGAAACACATCATCATGTAGCAATTTCAAATATCCAGTGGCCTTGAGGTTTCCATTGATGAAGAATGGACCCACTATCGTTGTACCCCATACCACACCAAACCATCACTTTTGTTGTTCCAACAGTCTTGGAGGGATCCATCCAATGTGGGTTAGTGTCAGGCCAATAGCCGTGGTTTTGTTTGTTAACTTCACCGTTCACATAAAAGTTTGCCTCATCACTGAACAAAATCTTCTGCGTGAACTGAGGGTCCTGTTCCAATCTTTGTTTTGCCCATTCTGCAAATTCTGTGTGCCGATCTGGGTCGTCCTCGTTGAGATGCTGCAGTAGCTGGAGTTTGTAAGGGTGCCATTTGTGAGTAGCTAATATCCGCCGAAGTGATGTTTGACTAATGCCACTCTCCAGTGACATGCGGCGAGTGCTACGCTGTGGGCTCTTGCTGAATGAAGCTAGGACAGCCACTGATGTTTCTTCATTAGTGACAGTTTTCTTGCGTCCACATTTTGGCAAATCCAACACTGAACCAGTTTCACGAAACTTAGCAAACAGTTTGCTAACTGTAGCATGGGAGATGGGTGGTCTCGTAGGGTGTCTTGCATTGAAATCTGCTGCAATGACCCGGTTACTGCGTTCACCAGATATCAACACAATTTCGATCCGCTCCTCACATGTTAACCTCTTTGACATGTCAATGGCTGTGACCAAAGAGAAACTTGTAAATAACTCATGAAAGAATAAAGTTATGTTGAAACCAAGCACACCATTGTTTTTCTTGTGACATTACCAATAAGTTTGATGTGTCACATGGCCCTCTTCCTATTGAAAAAACAAAAGTTGTATCCAAGATGGCCGACTTCTAAATGGCCACCATGGTCACCACCCATCTTGAGGAGTTTGCCCCCTCACATATACTAATGTGCCACAAACAGGACTTTAATATCACCAACCATCCCCATGTTATTACGGTGTATCCATATAAATGGCCCACCCTGTATATTCCAGATGTGCTCATGGCACATTAATCCAGAGTCAAAGTGTTTTTTCAAAGAGGAAAATCTTAACTCTCTCCGAGCTATTTCCACATAGGGTTAGGGCCCTACCTGCTTCAACTTTCTTGTCTGGCAAGAACAAGACGTTTGTTCTGTAGAAACTTTTGCTGTTTCCACAAAAAAATTTTAAACCTACAAAGAGTAAATTGGCCCAAATGGAGGGTGAATGTAAAAGTTGTATTAGAGAACTTAATTGTTTTTGTTAGTTCAGTCATGAAGCAGATTTATTCAGGTAATTTAATTAAAACACAATTTACTTAGAAAAAGAACATTAAAACAAAACTTTTCATTGCAAGTTTACAAGGACCCCCTACCACCACTGGATCCATCATCAGGAATAAAGACAGAAATCTGTGAAAAACTCAACAATACTATGTTATGCTGTTTTCATATATTAGGTAAGAAACCCTCAAAATACATTTAATTAAATTCAATTTTTTTTAAACAGTGCCAAATCACAACAGTTGCCTCAAGGCGCTTTATACTGCATGTATTCCTACAATAATACATGCAGATCAATGACCCCCTATGAGCAAGCACTTTGGTGACAGTGGGAAGGAAAAAATCCCTTTTAACAGGAAGAGAAAGAAAACAGGATATAAGACATGCTGTGGAAGAGAGACAGAGATTAATAACGGGTATGATTTAGTGCAGAGAGGTCTATTAACACATAGTGACTGAGAAAGGTGATTGAAGAAGAAACACTCAGTGCATCATGAGAATCCCCCAGCAGCCTACACCTATTTCAGCATAACTGAGGGAGGATTCAGGGTCACCTGGTCCAGCCCTAACTATATGCTTTAGAACAAAAGGAAGGTTTTAAGCCTAAAAGTAGAAATAGTGTCTGTCTCCTGAATCCAAACTGGAAGCCGGTTCCACAGAAGAGGGGCCTGAAAACTGAAGGCTCTGTCTTGCTGCAGAATTTTGGATTAATGAAGGCTTTTCAGGGAGGTTTTAGAACTTCCTAATAATAATGAATTAACGTAGTCCAGCCTAGAAGTAATAAATGCATGAACTAGTTTTTTAGCATCACTCTGAAAATTAGAGGTCCAGGTATTTATGTCTTTTTAAGACATTCCTGCAGTTTAACTAACTAATTGGTGTGTGTTATCTGGCTTCATGGATAGATAGAGCTGGGTGTCATCAGCATAGCAGTAAAAATGTATAAGGGAAGCATGTTTAATGTAAACAGAATTGGTCCTAGCTAGGGCTGCTCAATTAATCGAATTTTAATCACGATTACGATCTGGGCTTTCAACGATCATTAAAAATGACTGAGCCGATTATTAGCCCCTCCCTCATTTATCCGCGACACCTTAAAGGCCGGTCCGTGAAAATATTGTCGGGCATAAACCGGTCCGTGGCGCAAAAAAGGTTGGAGACTGCTGATTAAGAGGACCCGAGGGAAGCTCGGAAAGCTAAGCAGAAGTTATTTGGAGAGTGACTGCCGTTGGTTGAAAAGAGAGTTTAAAAAAAAAAAACTTCAGTGGTGTTGCACACTATTTTATATTATTTTTTTAAAGTCATTGTTAACCCTTTAAAGCCGGTCAGAGCAGCATGCTCCATTTTGCGTAACTATTTTTAAATCCCTGTAGAACCTGAACCGTGTAAGCTAGCGCAATAATTTGTTTTGCATATGAAACCGGAGGAGTTGTACTTACATCTGATGCCACCAGCTTGTCCTCGGTCACGGTTTCGTTCCACATATAGCTTTGCAAAAATTGCATAAAAAGCGCTTGCAGGAACAAAAACATAATATTCCAGAAACAGGCTTCGCCGTTCCTATCAGCTGTTCGTAACACTTCCCACAGTGAAATGATGCACATGCTGTTTTCTTTGCAAATTTGCATCATAGGATTGTTTTTTGTTTTTCCTGCAGTATATAAAAATTGCTGTATCTCCAAAATAAAACTATGAAGACACTCAAAATAAATTTCCTGTTGTTGTAAACTATTTTTTGCAACTTTATTGTATTTAAAGTTTTGAGGGATAAGCCTCTTAAATTTCTCCAAGTAGAAATATATGTAAACAAAACAAAAGCGATTTTCAATTTTTTTTGTAGTTTATTGCACTTTTTTGCAATTTATGTAATTACTATGGACTTAATGCATACATATTATTAAAATATGGGCTATAACAGTTGTATTGATGTATAGCAACTTGAAATGCTCCCACAAATGGCACTACAGCATGTAAAAAAAATAATATAAGCTCTGGTGGACTTTGTTCTATAGTAGGTCTTAAAGGGTTAAATAAATATCGTGATCTCAATTTCAGTGAAAATAATCGTGATTATCATTTTTGCCATAATCGAGCAGCCCTAGTCCTAGCACTGAACCCTGTGGAACTCCATAATTAAGCTCAGCATGTGAAGAGGACTCTCCATTTCCGTGAAGAAATTGGAGTCTATTAGATAGATATGTTACAAACCACTGCAGCGCAGTACCTGTAATACCTACAGCATGTTCTAATCACTCTAATAGGATATGCAATTATAAGAATAAGGTAATAAACTGAACAAAGAATGATGAGAGTTCTTCACTCCTCTAGACAATCCAGTTTTATTCAGTTTTACTTATAAAGCACAAAATCACAATGACAGTTCTCTCAAGACGCTTTAAATTGTAAAGGACCTAAAATAGCAGAAAATACTGTCTTGAATATGAATCATCTCCAATCAGTTGTTGCAGTGACTTGACAGTGTAAGCACTACCACCAACACACTGCTATGACTCACAGGTGCTACGAGAATGCAGCTTCTCATCTTTGTGAGTTCTTGTATGACAGTTCAAAAGTGATTTTCGAGTGAATCTTTTCCCACAGGTGCTACAAGAATACGGCTTCTCGCCTGTGTGAGTTCTTACATGAGATTCCAATGCTGCTTTCTGACTACATCTTTTTCCACAGATCCCACATGAATATGGTTTCTCACCTGTGTGCATTCTCCTGTGTTTTTTAATTGCTGATAAATCAGAAAATCTTTTTCCACACGTGCTACAAGGATATGGTTTCTCACCTGTGTGACTTCTTTCATGACAGTCCAAAATTGATTTCTGAATAAATTTTTTTCCACAGGTGCTACAGGAATATGGCTTCTCACCAGTGTGAATTCTCTTGTGTCTTTTTAATGCTGATGAGTGAGAAAATCTTTTTCCACAGGTGTTACAAGTGTACGGTTTCTCGCCTGTGTGAACTCTCAGATGTATAGTCAGCACAAATTTATGCCGAAAGGTTTTTCCACAGATGTCACATTCTAGAGACTTTTTCCTTGAGACAGGTTTACTTTGACTCTCTGACACAGCAGTGTTGTCTAGTCTCTGTCTATGACTTCTCTTTCTGTGATGTCTCTTCTTCAGCTCTGTATTTCTAGTAGATCCTGACTCCACGTGCCCATTTTCTTCATGATCTCGGCTCTCTCCTTCAGGAGAGCTGTGAGAAAGAAGCTGCTCACTGTGGTCACTTTCCTCATAAGATCGAGTCACCATGAAAGTATCAGCCTCCTGCTTCAGTCCAAGCTGCTCTCCCTCCTGACTGCTGCACAGTTCCTCCTGTTCCTCTTTAATTTGTGGAGGCTCTGGGTCCTCCTGGTCCAGACTGGAGTTCCTCTCCTGGTTACAGACCTGCTGGTCTGTGAGAACACCGTCCTTTTCAGAGAGATCCTGCTGTTGGAGGTCTGAAAGCACAAATGAACAAAATGATAAAAATACATTTACTGACAGGGCTCTAGACTAACTTTTTGCCATCGTTGCACCGGCACAAAAGTTAGGCGGACTAAAATGTTTCAACCGCATCACTTAACACCGCAGTTTTACATGTGCACTTTTTTGGGGGGGGGAGTTGCAGTCCATACAGACAATATTCATTTCTAAATTATTAACTAACAATCTTATGCTTAAAGTGCTTTGTCAATATTGTAGAAAATGTTAAACTTAATCATCATCTTGGCCTCCTCTGACGACCTGTTTGTTGCTGTCTGTTGCTGAAAGGCAATGGGGAGAGTGGACACTTGGGCAGTGCATTTATTGCAGCATATAATGTGTTTTCTGGATACACTGTGCTTTTTCAGCGTTCAAAGACAGATGGCACCATGTCAGAGCTGGCTATGAACTTCAGATGGATCAGGCCTTAACTTAACAAAAAAAGTTATCAATAGTTCTTTTCATCTTTTCTTATTACCCACAGCTACATCCACTTCTGTTAGGCCAAGGCTGCTCACTAGGGCTGCGTATCATCACTGATTTCTATAATCCATTCGATTCAGGTTCTCAAAGTCCTGATTTGATTCAATTTAGTCTCAGACAGTCAGAAATATTATAATTCTGATCATTTATCAGTACGGATACATGTGAGACTTCATCAGAATTGTGAACATCACAGCAGATGCCTTTGTGTCAAAGTAACTGAGAATAAAACACAGAAAAACATGAAGGAGATTTTTCTGGCCTGGCTTTTTATAGCAGATAACCTTAAAAATATTCTGTAATTTTGCATAATTTTAAAAAGTTTTTCTTCAGTATTAAACAGCAGAAATTAGGCTTTCTTTTCCGAGGTCATTTAAGTAAATAAAAAAAAAGAAAAAGACAGCGGCCGACAGCGCTGTAATCAACGGTAGACTGGTGGGTAATAAGCGAATGAATATTGCAGAAAACAGATTTGAGACGGGAAACTGTTCTTGAAGTACAGAGAGAGAGAGAGAGAGCTAGCTGTGCATGAAGTGTGATTTTTATCGTGGTGGAAGCAAAACAGCAAAACTCAAAGGGAATTCATGACGACATTGACCAAATGTGAAGCGCAGTTTGCTGCTTCTTTTGCTGCTGGCTCTGTGAATTTTAGTTGGAGAGAGACAAAACCTGAAGCTCAGAATCAGCGCAAAAAGACGTGAACACAGAGCTCCGACAGCGTGTCCGTCTACGGGCCGTCGGGTGAGAAAGCCGAGAAAGACAAAGTTGATTCTAATGCGTCGGTCCGCTCTGTGTTTACGTCTTTGTGTGGAATTTGTGTACCTGCTCTCATTTGCTGTTTGGTTGTTGTTGAAATGGTTTTGTGAGCTTTAATCTGAGAATCTGGCGTTTCTGGCAAAACACAGTTATATTTAAAAGTCGATTTAGGATTTAATGAATTGATATCGCTTTATTCTAGCTACTGACCTCTTCCAACTGCACTTTCAATTGGACCACGGCCAATCAGAGAGGTCCCGCCCCTGACTATCTCTGATTGGTTTAGTCCACGACACGGGCATAATGTGTGTCTGTTGTTGACCACACGGAGAGTTACAGAGTTTTTTTTTTTTGTTACCCGAACAGTTGGTCGCACTCTGCTCAATGTTATTTTTAGTAACACTGTTATTTTTACAATGTTATTACAATGTTACTGGTGGTGGTCAGAGGGCCCGGTGGCGCCAGTGTCTGGGAGCCTCGCCTCTGTCAGTGCGCCCCAGGGCAGCTGTGGCTACAATGTAGCTGCCATCACCAGTGTGTGAATGTGTGTGTGAATGGGTGGATGACTGAATGTAGTGTAAAGCGCTTTCGGGTCCTTAGGGACTGAGTAAAGCGCTATACAAATGCAGGCCATTTATCTTTCTTTTTTTTTACAATGTTATTTTTACTCATCACCTACATGGGTGACCTTCATTTTTATTAGGACATCAGAGTCTTACATACCTATTTTGTGTAACTTTATCACAGGTTTCCAGATGGTCTCCATCTCTCTCAGCTGCTCTTCCCCAGTCCAGACGATAATGCCTTCAGCCTCCTGCTTCAGTCCAAGCTGCTCTCCCTCCTGACTGCTGCAGAGCTCCTCCTGTTCCTCTTTAATCTGTGGAGGCTCTGGGTCCTCCTGGACCAGACTGGAGTTCCTCCCCTCCTCTTCCTCACAGTCATGATTTTGTGGGAGGTCTTGAGGAACAAAGAAAAAAAAACAGAACAAGGTAACTAATGTGATGATACAAGAACACACGCAACACTATTTTATAAAAGCATGAATCAAAGCCTGAATAAATCGTGATCAATTGGAGAGACAGTGAGCTCAGATTGTAGCCTGACCGGCGCCACAGTGTGGTATTGATCATGTTAAATTAAGTATATGAATGCAGGATGTTTTCATCAGCTGAGGCGGGTCATAGAGGCACTCTCAGGCAATGAGGTGGAATTCACAGGTGATGATGCAAAAAACGCATGAATGTTTTCCAGTTTTGAAATAGTTTAAAGTGTAAGAGTTCAAATGTGCAACTGTCATTAAAAATAAAGGCACCACTGAGCAGTGAGATATATTCATTTGTAAATGTATAAAATTAATAGTTTTCTGTTAACATTCTTTTAGCATCTTGTCATTTTTGCAGAAACAATGTTGCACTTTGGCGTTATATTTTTCATGTTCACTGTAGAGCTTCATCACCAGGTCATGTGATAAGGTCTATCATGTTAGATGGTCTGTCTAACAATATCAATAGGACCTAAAACACTGACACCTGATGAACTGTGGAATCCTGTTGGAGAAAATAAAGTTTAAAAAATAAATAAATGCAACAAAATGAGTATTCTTTAAAAAAACATTTTTTTCTTTAAGCTTCTCCAAATTTTAGTGCAGAATAAACATTAGAGCACTTTGTTTAAGTATTTATTATAATCTGGTTTTGTGGAAAGATAAACTAGTTTAGATTCAGACATGTTTACAAAATGTGTGCATAAGTGTTCAAAATGTACAATTTATATTTGCATTCCACGTTATAAAAACAATTTACTCAACATGTCTGTGTTGTTTTTTTTTAACAGTAAAATAATACTGGTGGGATTTTGTTTTTTGTGTGATTTCAGATCAATGAATGATGTCAATGAAAAAACAATTAAATTCAGACATGCGAGGTTGAGCTGAAAAGAATGATACCAAACAAGGCAAAGGGGAAAAAAATAAAATGAAACAGTCTGAGGGTGAAATACAAATGTAAAATCAAAAGGTGTCAAAAATGTCCGGTTATATTTTGGACCTCAGAGGGTTAACCCAACAAATCATGAAAAATTAGGTTTACATTTTTGTTCATAACAGTGCAGATTTATGACATTTTGTGTAAATTTAACATGTAACAATTTGAATTTTTTCTAACGAAAACAGTGTGAAACTTAAGTTAGACTTGTGTGTGTAAATGAACCGCCCTATGTTGTGTAGCTTTCTGGATTTTATACTTATTGGGCTACATATTTATTTATTATACAGACTATGCAGTACATAGAATCAAAACTCACATTTTTTATGTAACTAAAGTTTTTAAGTATGTAGGCTACAGACAATGATTAAGTTATAGACTATATTTATATGAAAAAAGTGTATACTTACTGCATTTTAATCATTGTACCACCTGCATATGTGTTTGAAAAGAAAAGGCTTTGATTTTGCCACCCGAAGAAAATTTCTTTAGATCCGTCCCTGGTCTGCTCAGAGATGCTGCTGTCTACATTGGCTTACTCTGCTGCTACCAGGAGCTAACCTAGCAGTGACCATGGACCATCACTGGACACTGACCCACAGCACTGATAAATACCCAGTTTAACTTCTTCTAGTAAAGTCAGTCACGCTGAAGAATCTGAGCTTGAACAGCACAGAGTTAAAAACATGTCCATACCTATGATGTGTGAGTTTCTGTCGGGTTTCCAGCTGATATCCAGCAGTCTGTGCTGACGGTTGATCTCCTCCTCATACTGGACGATGGTTTTTTGAACCTCTGAGAAGATTTCTTCACAAACAGCAGTTAGTCTCTCCTTGATGAACTCTCTCAGATACTGAGCTGAACTCATCGCTGCTTCAACTCAGGCTGAGCGGATCGATACAAGCATCTATACAGACTGATCTACACTGACGTGATGGGATCGATACTTAAGTTTCTCTCTCCCCGGAGTTCAGCAGCCATATCTGTGCACGTGACTATTCTCGCATGGACACGCCTCCTTTTACTTTGTTGCTCTGCTGTGATTTGTTGGCCTGCAGTCACGTGACGTTTTTTCTCCCTCGTTCATAACTTCATTCATATTCCAAAGAGAAAGCGTAAACAGGTTCATGCTTGTTATTGATACAGTATTTATCACAGGTCCTCCATGCATTCTCCTGCTGTATATCATTAAATAAGGAAGAGCAAAAGAGGCAGTAACATAAATAATTATATTCCTACAGTCAGCTGTTATTAATGCTTCTAAACTGAAGGCTAAATCATCAACAGTATGAGCACACGTGTTGGTGCAGCATCAAAAACTACAGCAGATTATTTTGGTTTTATGGATATTTTGAATTTGTCCAATTTGAATGATAACAAAAACACATTATGACGAAGCTGCTGAGAAACTATCAGGATTCAATATGTCAAAAATGAATCCTGAATTAACAAAGAGTCTTATTTTATTTATTTATTTATTTGCTTGGATATTACTCATTTACATATTTGTTGTTGTTTTAATGCATATCCGTGAAAACATTTGCCTACATTCTTTTAAACGAAGCAAAGTATTTTTAGCCTGAGACCATCTTATAACGTGTTTCATAGTCCCTGTTAACACATGCCTGCTGACACATGACACACAGTAATATGTGTTTGAATACAACCTGAAACCTGTTAATGTTCTGATTTAACAGCAGATTTCTCCACATGCAGGACAGAGAAATTCCTGCATCTGTCACACAAAAAGTGGAAAATATATTTGTTTGACATTTTAATCACAATAACAAAGAAATAAAATGTTGGTAGATCCACTTTTTACAACGAATCATCCATCAGTAAAGAGTGTTCAGTAGAAAAAGGCCAGTGAGTTTATGTAAATGCTGTATCTGCTGTAAGACACAGACATAAAAATACATAAAAATGATTTTCATTTCTATCCATCATCTTGAACACTGACTATAAATGTGTTCACTTCATTATTGTGTGATTTGGTTTCTTCACGTGTCTCCTTCAGTGCAAATAAAGGACTGTTAGAGTGTGTGCTGTGTGTTTTTCTGAAGCATGACAATCCTTTCCAACAAGTATTTCCAGCTGTTTGTCTCCACTCTGCACTTTAGTCTTTCTTCCTGTCATGTCTGTGTTTGTCCACCAGGTGTCTCCCTCAGCTCATTTTCTGTGTGCGAGTTTTCTTTCGGTCTCTGGTCATTTTAATGTTTGTTCACTTGTGTGTAATTGTTTTTTTCACATATGAAGTCAAATCAAACACACCGAGCTCAACATAAACTTCCTGCTAACAGAATTTTAAATCAGTGCAGAGGCACAGAAGAAAGGACCCCACGCACACACACCGCTGTCAGTTTGCTCAGTTTGTCTATGGCAGCCGATTCTGTTGTTTTGGTGCTTTGCACGCTGGAAACAGTCACTCCAAGACTGCTGCCACCCACTCGTCTTTCTGCTCTGTCACTGAAAAAGCCAAGAAAATAGCAGTGTGATCTAACTTATCCCCCCTCCTCTGCAGCAGGCCAGGGAGCACACCTCCACCGCAGGCACCAAGAAGTAAAACTGCTTCAGCTATTCATTAAAACAAGTTAGTAGTCCAAAATTAAACACATTTCAGTATTCCTTATAGTTCTTATTTCTTTTTAAGATACATGTTAATTTGAGCCCATTAGGTATGAGTCAGACACCCACTTTACTTTTAGGATAAGGATTAAAACTTTGTTTTTTGATGAAGCTCGTAGTTAGGATCAGCTGACACTGAACCTTCCCTTAGTTATGCCACTTATTCCAGTAGCCTAATCTTCTTCTTTTTCTACACTCATCTCTCTCAAACACCTCTCTGCATTTAATCATTAGTCATTATTAATAACTGGCTCTGGCAGACGAGTGAATCCAAATCTTTATTACTGAATATACATTTAAAAAACAGAAGTTCATATTTACTAGCAGTTGTAATCCACAGCAACTCTTCAGTGGTGTTTATTAAAGAAGGGCTTTCTCTCAATCGCCCAATAATTGTTGAGTATTACAGGTTAGCGTTTTTTGCTCTTCCCCCTTTTTTTAACAATGAAAATGACAGGAGTGAATAAAGCAAGTAAAATATTTATTCTTGTCATTGAGAGAAAACAAAATATTGACATTCTTAACAGGTTTAAGGTTTTCTTAACTCTATTTCATCATAACTAAGGAAGGATTCAGGGTCAGTTGATCTGACCGTAACTATATACTTTACCAAAAAGAAAACGTTTTAAGCCTAATCTTAGAAATAGAGAGCATGTCCCAAATCCAAACTGGGAGCTGATTCCACAGAAGAGGTGGTGAAGACTCCGCCTCCCGTTCTACTTTTAAATATCCAAGGAACAACAAATAAACCAGCAGCCTGAGAGCTGCTCTAGGCTACATCCACACTAATGTGTTTTTGTTTAAAAACGCATTGTTTTCTCTCCGTTTTGGCCTCCTGTCCACACGGAGATGACGTTTTCTCCAAGGAAAAACATATAGTTTTCAAAACGCTCTCGAAAACGCATACATTTGAAGACGGTGTGTTTGCGTTGCAGTGTGGACAGCGAAAACCGAGACTTTCTAAAACGATGACGCATGTTAGTCATGTGATGCAGTCATGTGACCAATTAAACTAAGATAGCGGAGGGCATTATGCAGCAGTTGTTTTCTTTGCTCTCAGTTTGGACAGCCCTATTAAAGATTAATATCAGTCTGTACATGCTCCAGATAGCTTTTCTTCAAATTCTTTAACTCTCACTCGCTTTTACTACTTTGTACTTTTGTGTTACTTGCAGCAACAACTCCTTCTCATTGGTAGTCCATTTAAAAAACTCTTGCTTTTCCTCGACATTTTGCCGCAACGTTTCAAAGAGCCGAAAGGTAAATAAGTGGCAGACAGAACTGAGGCAGGCCGAATCTTCTTGTGTTTCACGCATGCACAGTACTGTAATGGAAGCGCTTTTGGCGCACAACTCTGTGAAAATGACTGAAAACGATAGTGTGGACGCTGAGCATTTTCAAATGAAAATGCCATATTGAAATCTATCCGGGCTAGTGTGAACGCTGCATTTTAAGTCAGCAAAGCAAAAACGCATTAGTGAGGACTTAGCCTGGGACTCTCCACCATTTGACCGTAGAGCTGAAGAAGCTTCTCAAATGAGAGGTGAAACGTCTTCAAGCAACTTAAAGAAGTCCAGACGCTTTTCTTCCCAAACTCCTTGGACTACGAGTTCTTGATGACTGAGAACCTTCACAGACATATCTCCTCTCAAGAGTTTACAACCAGATGCAAACCACTGGCTACGCTCAGGAACAAGAAGGATAGCCTGCACAGCACTGAAAATAAAGTCTTGAAAAGATGAAGCCAAGATGAACTTCTATCAGAATGACTGGAAGACCAAAAAAATCGATAAGAGAAACAGTTTGTACGAGGGAACCATATCTGTTGAACATTTTACATTCCTGGTGTTTTGAGGTTTGAACCACATTATTTTAAGGTTTTCTGTTATGCATAAAAGATAACCAAAATGTCATTTCATTTGTTAATATACATTTGTCGTATGTCAATATTTGAATTTTTTTTTTCTCTATCACTTTGTAAAGTTTGCAAAGTCTCTGTATCCTCACTTTGGAACTGAGGATACAGAGCGATGAAGCATTTCAGGTGTTATTTTCTCCCATTCATCCTTCACACACATCTGCCTTTGCCAAGAGCAGTCATAACCAGATATAACAATCTGGATGTTCTTTTTTGTTTTTCTTTTGTTTAAATCTCAAGGTTTCCAGTTGTTCCAAAATAAATCCAGTAAACTGGTTCTTGTGACCACAACACATGTTTGTGTGACACACACCCCAGATGATTAAAGCAAGGCTTCTGTTTTGCACTGTAAAGTTTTAAATGGCATTTGTGACTGTAACTCCAGAGGTAATACATTGTCCACGTGGTTCTGTCAGTGAATGGTGAGAATATTTCTGGTGTAGTAAATTCTGCCTCTTGACATCAGAGCATTTGGGTCCTCATTTCAACACACTCCGCTACATGACACAACAATGCAACCAGATAATGAATCCAGCAGATGCAGCCATTTACTGGATCAGTTGGAGCGCTCCAGTGTTTTTCTTCACCTGGTCCTGCTGTCCTGATTCCAGATCTGTGGTTAGTTTCCACAGATTCTTCACAGTCAACTACTCAGAAGAAAAATCACACTCACCCTCATCATGCCTCTTGTCAGCAAGTCAGTCCAGCCTCACTGCACCCCAGACTTTCCTGCATGTTGAAGGTCCTCAATTTTCAACTGATTTCATTGGTTGGTAAAAGACACTAGAACCTTGTATACAGTAGGGATGGACACATACCGGAGATATAGTATAGGACCAATAAAGATCAGGAACAAGAGGTTCTTGGTGAACTTTCAACTCAAAACCTGTGATATTAATGAACTAAAACCTATTTTCTGCCTCTATTCTTTCACCTTTGATTTTCTGCAGTTAAACTGAGCTGCAAGGTGTTTACTTTTTGATCCAGTACAAAAAATCTCATTTCCATGTTTTCTCTTCCACCTGTGCTCAGTATGGTGCCTGTGCTAAAAATCTGTGTTTAAGGGCAGGAAGAAGAGGGAGGGTAGTTGTTATTCCCCACTCCAATAAGAGGAGCTGTTCGAGAGCAATACTGTGTGTTTAACCCTTTTTTATTTACTGCTCACCAACATTTTTAAGCTTTTTTAACCCTTTTTATCTTTATAAATAAACTTCACTTTAGAAATCTCAGAAAACAACAGTCACAAACATGGATAAGTCTACTGGCAGCAAAGCAAGTCATTGTACAAAGGAAGACAAAACTATAATATTAGATAAATATGATAAAGGTTAAACAAAGAATGCAAAAGAAAGTGAAAGCAAAACATATGTTGTAGACAAACCAGCAGAGTGTGATTGTGTGTGAGAGGAAAAGTATAGTAATTAAAGTTCTGCATAAATATGTGTGAACTTTAAGCTATTTTCATCAACACTTAGGCTTTTGTTATTTGTTAAATTATTGGAAACTTTAAATACTTACTTTCATAGAGTGAAAATGCCGGCTAAAAACAAAAGCTATTAATAATATTGAGAACTCTCATTAAGCAGTAAATTTTACTTTACGTTTTTTTTTCTTTCGTTTTCTTTGTGTAAATCCCGGGGATTACCCTGGTGTCTGTGCTTTCTTAAAATAAGAACACAAATACTTAATTGTGATCATTGATTTTAATTGTTAAATTCAAACCAAAACTGGAAATTTGAACAATTATGCCAAGAGAATTTGGGAAAAAAAAACAATTATTTCAATCCAATACACATTTTAATCAAAACATTAAGTAGAAAGAAAACTTTAGTTTGAACTTTAAACTCAAATGTTCTCTGGCTTGCACATAAATCCATCATAACTGAATGGAATGCTGCAAATAACTTGCTTTACTTAACATGTTTATCCTCTGAACAAAACAGATGCCCTATTTCTGATTAATCAGACTCAACTTCAGAGTCACAATTCTGGCACACATAAATTGCCTGGCCTGAGGTGCAAGCATCATGGGCCCATTTGTTGCATTTTACGCATTTTACCCAGGTCTCTTTTGGACAACTGTTTGAAAATGGCTCCACACAGACAAGGCAGAAGCACTCTTCATCATCTGATGATGACTCTTGAATTATTTTTCTTCTTTTAGCTGCGTTGTGTCGGTTAGAATTGCTGATTTGCGTCGTTTTCTTCCTTTGCTGGATGGTTTTCGGCGGCCAGCTTTTGGATATGGCCGGATGTCCTCTGGAGTTGGTAGTCCCCTGTCAGTAATTGCAATGCTGGGTAAGGGTGAGCTCGTGATAGAGATGGTGCTGGAGCTGATGTGAGTTGATGTGCCTCTTTAGTGGCCCGTAGACAGACCTGTCTAATGGTTGGAGCCGATGTGAGCAGTGGGGTGGGAATGACAGCATGATTATGCCATTTGCTTTGGCATAATTGAGTCCATCAATGGACAGATGAGACTCGTGGTTGTCCAAAAGGAGTAAACAGGGCTTCTCCTTTGAACACTTTGTATGTTCATTGAAATGTTGCAGGAATTCAACAAAGTGTGTGTCTTTCATCCATCCAGAGGAATTTGCCCCTCCTTTGCTGCCGGGTGGCCCGTTGATCAGGAAATGGTCACGGAAGTGGACACGCGGGAAAATAAAGTATGGAGGTAAACTGTTCCCTATGGCTGAGACAGCACAGGCCAGTGTGACAAGGGTTCCCCTTTCAGCAGAGGTCAATGACCCTACTTGTTTGAATCCACGTCTGGCCAACACTTTGTCTGGTTTATGTACAGTGGTGACCCCAGTTTCATCAACATTCCAAATGTCTCCTGGTCCAAACTCATATTTGCATAACACTTTCTCTAAGTTGTCAAAGAAAGCATTGACATTCTCTCTGTTGAAGCTACTTGCCCTGGCAAGGCTAGTTGCTTCTGGCTTTCTCAGTGACAATGTTGTATGCCGCTTTAAAAAGCCTGTAAACCACTCATTGCTGGCCTTTTCTTTTTCTGCCCACAAAGGCACAAACTTCAGTTCGTGTGCCACAGCAAACTGGTAGGCAAGCTTTCTGACCTCACTTGGTGACAGACCAAAATAAATGTCAGCTGACCTAGTAATATACTCAACAAGCTGCTTTTCCAAATCAGGGGAAAAAATCTTCCTTGGCGTTGTATAACCAACCATTGTTTTTGGCATGGCTGTCTGACTTTCAATTTCTTCTCTGGTAATCTTTTGACAATACCGAGTTAGAGTACGGTAATTTATGTCAAAATCCTTTGCTGTACTTCTGATTGATTTGTTCTGCATCTTTACCTGCCTGACTGCCTTTAACATAATGTCAGGTGGTGTTCTGCCACGCTCTGTCTTTCCTTGATAATTTCGAACCATCTTACTTTCTTCCTTCCTTCCTTCCTTAATTCCTGCCTCTCCTTCCTTTCTTCATGTTACGTTCCCCCCGAAAGGGTCTAGGCATGTGAGTGAGGGGACCAGTAACAAATGAGTCCAGAACAGAATGAAAGGAAAACAGACCAGTGTTTTCAGTAAATAAAATAGTCTTTATTATAGATCATCTTAACATAAAGAGCCGGCAACGCCGTTTTACCAATAACACTTGGAAAAAGAGAAAAAGGGTTGCAACAACAAAGAACACAATAACCAAACAAAAAACTCCACACCACAAGGAGGTACTTCCAGGGGCCCACAAGCTCACCCTGTCACTAACAGCAGCTGGCTTTGCTGCTGCCAAGGCTCACAAGCCCACACTACTCACGCAAAGCAGCTATGCTGTTTCCACAACTCCACACTTTGAGCAGGCAAGGCTCACAAGCCCACACTACTCACGCAAAGCAGCTATGCTGTTTCCACAACTCCACACTTTGAGCAGGTTAACCACACACAACGCCGAGACACCAGAGAACACCCCACCCTGTTCACAGCTCATCCCCAGCTTATATGACCTCCGAGAGGTGATTGCTGACTGGGCCCAGGTGGTAAATGAGTCCAATGAGCAGCAGCTGTGTCCTGGGGAGAGAGAAGAGCAAGAGAGAGGAGGCGGAGAAAAACACCACGCCCACACAAGGGCAGTATCAGGAGGCCCAGCTAGGGCCGTAACACTTCAAAAACCTTATTACAAATACAAATGAATTACAATATCACAATTTTTTGGAGCATTTATTTGTACTGGGGCAAGTTGTCACATGTGATGACTTGCCCCAAAGTTAATGAGACAACTTGCCCCAAACTGACATTTATGCTAATTTTGGCTAAATGTCAGGGTTAGCTCAACATAGCACATCAGCTGAAGTATCAAAAGACACGTTAATGTCTCCTCTATTTTGTGTAAAATAATAATTTGTAACATCTATACCTAACAAAGTTGTACTGAAGAAAAGTTAAAGTGATTTATTTTTCCTTTTAGGTCAAAAAAATAAAAAAGATGTGCTCACCTCAGATTAGAGCAGTCTTGACTACATGTGAACAGGAGGTTGACTATAGAAGAAGAAGTCACACAAAGTGGCTATTTCATTTTTGAGATAGAGCCTCTAGTGTTGGAGTTATGAACAGTGTGACAACTTACCCGTGTGACAACTTACCCCGCTCTCCCCTATCTATTTTTTTATGATGAAATCAAACTACATTTTGGATTCTTGTATTATTTGTTCTTTCTTCACTTTTTATATTAATTTAAATTAAACCATAATGACTTTAATTCATTGCTGGGATGTGACTGAAGCAGAGTCACATGTGATAAAATCCACTGCTCTTTATGGAGCTCACAGGTGGAAGTGAGTTTCAATCAGCAGGCATTATGAAAATGAATGAACTGTGAAAATGAAGCAGAAATTAAACTTCAATCAATGAGCACTTTATCACCAGAGGATCGACTCATCTGTTTCTCAGTGACATTTAGAGATTATATACAAAACACAAAGGTAATAAGAAATAGACAAACTGAATGTCCATTATGTGTGTACCTTTACAGATACACTCAGTCATGGTTTTTTTAATATATATATTCATTTTCCTCTTCATCCAACAAAGTTGACTCTCTTCACCTGATGCAGCATTTTCAGTGTGAAAATTTTTCCTCCTTGAAGTGACTTCTTCCTCCTTATAAACAGTGCAGCTGCATAGTGATTGAAACCAGCACCACACTGAGCCAGTTTTATAAATGTGAAAAATGGGAGTGGACATCCCTAAGATGAGAATCCCATCAGCTTACACTGCTGTGTATAACTCATGGTCTCTCATCAATAGTCATAACAACTTGCATATTAACAATCAAATGAACAGAATCAACTTTCTGAGATTTGCTTACCTGGATTATTGAGCATGCATCTCTTAGTTGTTTCAAAGGACAAAAACAGTGAAAGTTATAAAGAGTAAAATGAAAATGTTGAATAGAATGAAAGTAATAAAACAAAGATGAAAGAGAGGAAGAAAATGGTTTGTGTTCCTGTGTCCTGACTGGTTCTAACACATAAGTGTAGATGAATGTCGATGATAACAATAAATCAGAAACAGATAAACAGTGATGTAAATCAGATGATTTGTGGGAAACTCCAAAGACTGCAGGGTTTACTGATGCACTTTAGAGAATAAAGTTTGTTCTACCAGATGACAAGTTTTAACAACATATAAAATTAGACGTTAAAACTCAGCTACAAACGTGTGTGTGCATACACAGATATATAGACAGATTGATGTTTTTGTTGTTATTTTTATTTTATTACAAAGTTTTCATTTCTGACCAGTGATCCTGAACTCATGCCTGATGGTTCAAATACTACTGTTAGATCAAAGCTGCTGGTATTTTACAGAAATCAGTAATCAGCGGTAAAATGTCGGTTAAGTTAACGACTGAAAAGGACTTGCCTTTAACTTTCTGCTGCATGATCACTTTACTGGGACCACAGCGTCATTCGATCTGCACTGCAGTTAGCTCATCTTTAATAAACCCACCCAATTAAAATCCAGGGGCATGTTCAAATAATTAAATAGTTTTGCTCAGGAACGTTCCTAACTAAGAGAAGTGACCTGGAAGTGTCTGTATGGTAACAGGTACAAATGCTCTAGGTGCTTAGCAAAAGAGCTTGAGTGCTGTCTTTATAACCTCCTTTAGCAGTGAATATACTGAACCATCATTTATGAAAGGAGAGGAGAAATATCATCCCGACAGACATCTTATTATTCAATTAACAAAGCCAATGAAGTTAGCTTTGTTAATTGTACTGACAGTACACTGTCTTAGATGGTATAAAGTTTGTCTGAAGGTTAAATTCAGTGAATGGATCTAAGAGCCATCAGTTAAAAATCATATTAATCTCTGCTTCACTTGCTGTAACCCAAAAGCAGACACAATACACAGAATCTAACAGGTTTATTTGTGGGCAGGAAACAACAGAATATAAGGAACATCACAGGGCAGGATGTGTGAAGTGGAGGAGAGTAGAGTTAGTGATGTAGCGCCAGCTTGTTGTGGGAATTGTGTGATATGAACAGCAGGGTTTGTCTTGCTTATTTCACAAGGGAGAGCACTGGAGGGGAAGCTCCCAGAGGCGGGCCGCTGCTCCGAAAGAGAAAGTTAAATAACTTGCTAACACCCATGGACATGACAGTTTCTGAGAGGCTACATGTAAGCTGAACTGCTGAGAGGAAATCAGCTGGTTTACAGGAACTTGTGGTTGTTGTGTAAACACTCTGTCACTGCTGTAAAATCAGCTGATCAGAGGTTCAAAGTCTCCTTTCAGGTGTGTGATGGACAGTTTTAAGATTCTTCTAATTCTCTGTGTCAAGATGACCTTAATGAATTAAAAAGGTTCATATCATCATATTCTGTCTCCAATTGTTCAACTTGTTCAACTTAACTTGTGTCCATAAATGACTCTTGTTATTCTTCTCAGTCTAAAACCAGGCAGACTGCTGCTGTGCTCTGTGTTGTTGTCCGATCTGTTTCCAAAGGTAAAGTAAATCCTCACAAAGACAAACTGTGTGAAAATAGATTTATTTCAGATTTATGTATTAATCTGGTGTCAGTGGTTGATGTCCAAGCTTGTGTAGTTGACAGTTCGTGTGGTCCTCAGATCATCTCCACTGGGATTTAGAGGAACACTGTTCTTAAACAGAGAACTGAAATAAATTATTATAATTTTAAAATGACTTCCTGTATGTTCACATCTCCCTGAATGCAGTTGTGACTGTGAGGTAGACTCCTGCTTACAGAGCTGACACGTACAGAGGACGAGATTAAACTCTGTGTCTTATCTTTTATGAGGAAGTGGAAACATGTAGAGCTGCTGCTGGAACCTTAATTTGTTTACTTCCATAGAGTGAGAATGTCTGTTAAAAACAAAAACTACTGATAATATACATAATCCACATGACGCAGTGAATTTTACTTTAAGATTTTTTTCTTTCGTTTTCTTTGTGTAAATAACGGGGATTACCCTGGTGTCTGTGCTTTCACTTTCACCGTGTTTTTATTTGCCTGTGATCTTGATTCAGGCTACATAAAGATCGCTGAACACCTCACATAATCAGATTCCTTCACACACTCACTTGTGCTCTCCAAAGCAGGTAAGGCAAACAGTCTGATTCAGACTGAAAGTTTAACGTCTTCATGTGTGGTGATTATTATTGCCGCTTTCATTGGTGATCTATGTGATCCACTCTGTACATACTTTATATCATAGTTGGATTATTGATCAGCAGACGTTATGAAGGCTTCATTTTAACAAGATGTTGATATTCAAATGTTCACAGAGGTTTTCTGTCATTTAGCTAAACTCAAAAATCAGGTGGACAAAATAATAGAAACAGTGTAAATCTGAGTGGACGTGTCTTTGTTCACTTTGAAGATCTTTAAAACAGAATAATATCACTGTGCTACAGCTACACTTGACTTTTGGTTGTTCTTCAGGTCACAGGAGGAGGAGCTGCTTTGTGTTCCTGAGCTGATTATCGACTGAATATGGACAAAGACGAACTCGAACTCATCATGGCTCTGAGAGCCATGGCTTTTTTAGAGGCGTTGGAAATACAAGCGGAAATTCTGTGAGTCTCTCACGAACAAATTTATTTAGAAGATAATAAAGATTTTCATATTTCAGTCACTGTACAATGAAGAAAACTATTTAAATTAATTGTGTCTAAATCCACTTTTTGAATGGGGCTTTTTGAACATTATGGGGTGGTGGAGATTTGAAGCTGTGACAGAAATCAAATGAACATGAATCCAGTTTTAAAAGAAAAAGGAGAAAGAGAGCTGAGTGATAAACCTGAGGTCATACCTGCCTCCATTTTATTTTTTACATGAAATCCTTCCTCACAGAGTTTGTTATAATTATAGCAAATCTTCTGTTAATAGTATGTAGAGTCACGACTTCTGCAGGTCTTTTATCTGTGGTTCACTGCAGAAGTTTAATGTAGTTAGAAGTGAAACTCAGCTAAAGTCAAACTCTATAGTGACAGGCTGGACATGCTGTCTGTCACAGGGTGGCAGAAAACTTGTATGATTAAAAATATCACAGCAGATCTGCATATGTGTGCACATATATAACCTCACTCTCTTTAGTATCACACTGATCCAGTCAAAGCTTTCTGTACTTGCTAAAAAAGATTTATTTTTTTTGTTGTTTTATAAAAGGAAAAGGCTGGCTGCTGCATGCCGCCCTGAAAGTCCCAGGAGCTCTGCTGAAAGGAAAAGATTAATAAACCTTGCAACAGAAAACTGCAAAGACGAAACTGTCCTGCAGTGGCTGAGAGAAAATTCAGAGTCTGGCACCTTCAGAAAACTCTCAGACATGTTTGATTTCCTGAAAAGTAAAATTGATGAGGAAGAAAAGAAGAACCATGATGACACTGTTGACATAATCTTTGTGGCACATGGATCAATCACAGACTCCATGATCCCAGCCAAGTGTTTGCTGCCTCTGCCCACCATCACTGACCTGGTCCTGTACTCTCCCTGGAACTGTGCCACCACACCTGATGTAACCTATGGCATTGCAACAGGGAAAATGAAGCCACAGCACAGAGTTTTTTACCGTAATCTTTCACTACCGTTTGTTCCCCACAGTGGAATTCTTTTTGACGAACATCAACCCCCAAATCTGCCAAACTACTGGAACTCACTGAAGAAAGCCGGAGGACAGAAGATCCCAAATATCAGTGTTAGCCCTCTGCAGGAAGATGAAGGAGTGTGGGAAAGATTTAAGTCTCTCTCAACAAAATATGGTCCACCAGGAAGAAACCGCATCGTCATCCCGTTCATCCTCCCGGAAGAGAGTGAAAGTGTCCCGTTCTCTGTCGTCTGCTTGGCTCTGTCCCTGGTGCTCCTCTCTTCCAGGTTTAAAGCCACCGTGCACCTTGATACCTGTCTGAGTGATAAGTCTACAGGACAGAAATCTGACAGGAAGCATCTGCAGGAGCAGTACTGCTGCACTGAAGACAACACTGTGATGACCTGCTCACCAGATGCATTCAGTGTGAACTGGTTGGATCGTTTTAAGAGTCTGTTTAGTTAAATACACTCAATCGACATCTTTTCTGTGTTAAATGTTTTGAAACTGTTTCAGAAACATCACAAAAACAGTTTCATTGTTAGTTTGAAAAAAGAAACCCACACAGGACTCATGTTAGAACATATGTTTGAGTTTAATTACAATCACAGATGCTTCCAGTAGTTCAAAGTAGCCTTCAGTCTATCAGCCAGTTTCACTTCTTTAATGAAGCCTACATGAATCAGAATCAGAATACTATATTGATCCCTAGGGGAATTTATTTAATTATTACATGAATCAGTCTCCAGATTTTTGTGCACTTTAAGCTGTTTGTGTTGTTGCTGCTTTCCTCAGAGCTCAGGCTGGACTTCAGTGTACAGACTGTCTTATACTTTATCCTGACAGAAAAGAGTACACAGCACTTTATTGTCTAGTTTAGCTCCACACTGACATGGAGGTAAACCTGCAAACAGCTGAGCAGACAAAGTCACACAGTGTGTAAACTCTGTCTTTCTGTGTAATTTAAACATCTTAATGTATCTATTTTTTTTATGATGAAATCAAACTACATTTTGGATTCTTGTATCATTTGTACTTTCTTGACTTTTTATATCAATGTCATTTAAAACATAATGACTTTAATTCATTGCTGGGATGTAACTGAAGCAGAGTCACATGTGATAAAATCCACTGCTCTTTATGGAGCTCACAGGCGGAAGTGAGTTTCAATCAGCAGGCATTATGAAAATGAATGAACTGTGAAAATGAAGCAGAAATTAAACTTAAATTAAATTACATTAAATAAATGAGCACTTTATCACCAGAAGCATCGACTCATCTGCTTCTCAGTGACATTTAGAGATTATATACAAAACACAAAGGTAATAAGAAATAGACAAACTGAATGTCCATTATGTGTGTACCTTTACAGATACACTCAGTCATGGTTTTTTAAATATATATTTTCATTTTCCTCTTCATCCAACAAAGTTGACTTTGTTCATGTGGTTGCAGCATTTTCAGTGTGAGAAACTTTCCCTCCTTGAAGTGACTTCTTCCTCCTTATAAACAGTGCAGCTGTATAGTGATTGAAACCAGCACCACACTGAGCCAGTTTTATAAATGTGAAAAATGGGAGTGGACATCCCTAAGATGAGAATCCCATCAGCTTACACTGCTGTGTATAACTCCTGGCCTCTCATCAATAGTCATAGCAGCTTGCATATTAACCATCAGATGAACAGAATCAACTTTCTGAGATTTGCTTACCTGGATTATTGAGCATGCATCTCTTAGGTGTTTCAAAGGACAAAAACAGTGAATATTTGTTTGAGAATAAAATGAAAATGTTGAATAGAATGAAAGTAATAAAACAAAGATGAAAGAGAGGAAGAAAATGGTTTGTGTTCCTGTGTCCTGACTAGTTGTAACACACAGGTGTGTATGAATGTTTACAATAACAATAAATCAGAAAAAGATAAACAGTGATGTAAATCAGATGATTTATGGGAAACTGTAGTCTGCAGGACTTACTGATGCACTTTAGACCATAACGTAAAACTCAGTTACAAACTTGTGTTTGTGTATAGATGTGTATATAGATATATAGGCAGATGGATGATTTTGCTGTTATTTTTATTTCATCACAAAGCTTTTATTTCTATCCAGTGATCTTCAACTCATGTCAGATGGTTCAAACACTACTGTTAGATCAAAGCTGCTGGTATTTTACAGAAACACACTTTAGTGCAGGTACTTGTATGTACTTTTAGTGGTAACTGTGACCAGTGTGACTCCTAACTTATCATAGTTTCATGACAATCTTTACCTGAACGTAAACAATCAGCTAGCAAAGTGAAAGTAAACAACAAGTGAAACAAAACGAAACAGTGAATGAAACAGAGCAGGAACACATTCTCCAGAGAAAAAGGGAATAAAAACAGTATAATCATGTCACCATAGTGTCTCTACAACTTTACAAAGTCAGACTCAGTTCAGTACTCATGAACGTGTTCACTCTCATAGTCTTCGTGCGGTTTTTGTGGTAAATGTCTCCCCCGTGTAGAGACAGTTTAAGTTAATAACTGAAGAGAGTTCATCTTTAATGAACCCAACTGATTACAATCCAGGGCCATGTTAAACCTGGAAGCGTCTGTATGGTGACATGTACGAATGCTCTAGGTATTTAGGAAAAGACCTTCAGTCCTTCATTTATTACCTCCTTTAGCAGTGAATATATTTATTCATCATTTATGAAAGTAGAGGAGAAATATCATCCCAACAACCATCTGACTATTTGATTAACAAAGCTAATGAAGTTGCACAGATTATGCATCATGTACAGGATGTGACCTGCTGACCTGCTGTTGAATTCAGTTGCTCTACACAACTGAATTCAACAAGATGTAAAGAGATGTTTCATGAGTTGTCCAGACATACTTCCACTCTCTGAGAGTACACTGTCTTTATACTAGATGGTATAAAGTTGGTATGAAAGGGAAAATCAGCGAATGGATCTAAGAATCGTCAGCTAGAAATCGCATTAATCTCTGCTTTACTTGCTGTAAGCTACCTCTGAGCATTAAGCCACAGCCACTGTGCACCAGTCACACATTATTCTTTACTTTAAACCAATACAGTGCAGCAAACTAATCCATCAAAACATGGATAAGTGGCAGCAAAGCAACTGAGTGAACAGTAGAAGACAAAATGTGGCGGGGTGTGGTCTGCGGTGCCGCTGCAGGGGAGGCCGACACACCTGAGAGGCATCTGCAATCACACGTAGCCAACTGTTGTGATTGTGGATGGTGTGTGTCAGGCTGTGAGCTGTGGAGCAGCAGCCAACTTGGGGTGATCGTGGCTCAAGAGTTGGGCGTTTGCCTTGTAATCAGAAGGTTGCCGGTTCGAGCCCCGGCTTGGACAGTCTCGGTCGTTTTGTCCTTGGGCAAGACACTTCACCCGTTACCTACTGGTGGTGGTCAGAGGGCCCGGTGGCGCCAGTGTCCGGCAGCCTCGCCTCAGGGTGGCTGTGGCTACAATGTAGCTTGTCATCACCAATGTGTGGATGACTGGATATGTAAAGCGCTATACAAATACAGGCCATTTACCAACTGTGTTTGTACAGCAACCGTGTGTGTAAAGTCTGCTGCAAAGCATGTACATGTCGTCAGGTCTGCCGTGGTTCGGTTACACTATAATATTAAAAAGAGGTAAAGAGGTTAAACACAGAATAAAACACAGATGATGTAGACAAACCAGCAGAGTGTGAGTGTGTGTGAGAGGAAAAGTATAGTATTAAAAGTTCTGTATGACTGTGTGTTTAAGTTGCTTTCATCAACACTTTGGGGTTTTATTAGGTTTCGAGGTTTCTGCAGCAGGAACTCTTTTAGCCACAGATCACTGCAAAATGTCACAAGAGAGTGGTTAGAAAATTAGAAGAAGCAGAACCAGCACACTGTGTCTCAGAGCTCTACGTGTGAGCTGAACAGCTGACAGTAAATCAGCTGGTTTACAGGAACTCTCAGCTGTTGTGTAAACACACCGTCACTGCTGTAAGTCTCCTGCCAGGTGTGTGATGGAAGATTTAAGATTCTTCTACTTCTCTGTGTCAGGATGATCTTAATGAATTCAAAAGTTCCATAATGTCATATTCTGTCTCCATGTAATCGTTCACATATACCACATGTTGCTGTACAAGTTTGATGGTCTGTGTTCTGTGACCATGGTGGGTAAATAACTTGTGTCTAAAAATTATTCTTTTTATTCTTCTTGGTCTAAAACCAGGCAGACTGCTGCTGTGCTCGGTAAGGTTGTTTGACCTGTTTGTAAAGGTAAAGTAAATCCTCACAAAGAAAACCTGTTTGTGTGAAAATGGATTTATTTCAGATTTGTGTAACCATCTGGTGTCAGTAAAGTGGGATCCTTTGGCTGATGTCTGCAATCGACACGGTGGTGCCTGATCGTCCTGGAAACAGGCCTCTAACCTTGTGGAGTTGAGAGATCGTGTGGTCCTCAGATCATCTCCACTGGGACTTTGAGGAACATTGTTCTTAAACAGAGAACTGAAATAAATTATTATATTTTAAAATGACTCCCTGCATGTTCACATCGCCTTGAATGCAGTTATGACCATGTGGTAGACTCCTGCTTACAGTGGTAACACTTACAGAGGAGGAGATCAAATTCTGTGTCTTATCTTTTATGAAGAAGTGGAAACATGGACCAGGATGTCAAGACCCCAAACATGGAGCAATCAGAGACTCCATGATCCCAGCAAGCCAAGTGTTTGCTGCCTCTGCCCACCATCACTGACCTGGTCCTGTACTCTCCCTGGAACTGTGCCACCACACCTGATGTAACCTATGGCATTGCAACAGGAAAAAATGAGGCCACATGAGGCCACTGAAGACTTTCACTACCGTTTGTTTCCCACAGTGGAATTCTTTTTGACGAACATCAACCCCTGAACCTGCCAGACTACTGGAACCCACTGAAGAAAGCTGGAGGACACATGATCCCAAACACCATCGTTAGCCCTCTGTGACCATATGATGGTGCGTGGGAAGAATTTAAGTCTCTCTCATCAAAATATGGTCCACCAGGACGAAACCGCATCGTCATCCCGTTCATCGTCCCGGAAGAGAGAGAAAGTGTCCCGTTCTCTGTCGTCTGCTTGGCTCTGTCCCTGGTGCTCCTCTCTTCCAGGTTTAAAGCCACCGTGCACCTTGATGCCTGTCTGAGTGATCAGTCTACAGGACAGAAATCTGACAGGAAGCATCTGCAGGAGCAGTACTGCTGCACTGAAGACAACACTGTGATGACCTGTTCACTCAGTGTGAACTGGTTGGTCTGTTTTTAATTAGATGCACTCATCCACATCTTATGGTCTTTTCAGTCTATCAGACAGTTTCACTTCTTTAATGAAGCCTACATGAACCAGTCTCCAGATTTTTGTGCACTTTAAGCTGTTTGTGTTGTTGCTGCTTTCCTCAGAGCTCAGGCTGGACTTCAGTGTACAGACTGTCTTATACTTTATCCTGACAGAAAAGAGTACACAGCACTTTATTGTCTAGTTTAGCTCCACACTGACATGGAGGTAAACCTGCAAACAGCTCAGCAGACAAAGTCACACAGTGTGTAAACTCTGCCTCTCTGTGTAATTTAAACACCTTAATGTATCTATTTTTTTATGATGAAATCAAACTACATTTTGGATTCTTGCATTATTTGTACTTTCTTGACTTTTTATATTAATTGAAATTAAAACACAATGACTTTAACTCATTGCTGGGATGTGACTGAAGCAGAGTCACATGTGATAAAATCCACTGCTCTTTCAGGAGCTAACAGGTGGAAGTCAGTTTCAACCAGGAGGAATGATTAAAATAAATGACCTGAGAAAATGAAGCAGAAATTAAACTTCAATCAAAGAGCACTTTATCTGCAGAGCATCGACTCATCTGCTTCTCAATGAATTTCAGAGATTATAATCAAAACACAGAGGTCATCAGAAATAAACAAACTGAATGTCCATCATGTCTGTACTATTACAGATACACTCTGTCATGTTTTTTTTTTATATTTTTACTTTCATCTTTATCCAAGAAAGTTGACTCTGTTCATCTGGATGCAGCATTTTCAGTGTGAGAAACTTTCCCTGCTTGAAGTGACTTCTTCAGCCTCAGCTGACTGCAGACGTCCTCAGCTTAATAAACAGTGTGTCAGGAGTTGCTGTGTGGATGTGGAGTAGAGGAGACCCAAACGCTGGACTAGTGATGATTAAGGGTGTTTATTGCAATGGCAGGATGAACAGAACAGGGAAGATAGATGGCTGGCTGGCTGGCTGGCTGGCTGGCTGGCTGGCTGAACTGGAAGGCAAACACGAGGAATAGACAGCAGTGACAACATCAATGACACGACAATGAACTGGTGAACCTGAGGAACTTAAATACACAGGCTGAATGATGACGTCAATTGGAAACAGGTGAGTACACGGCTGAACTTAGTCTAACTAATGATGCATGGAATGAACTGGAACATAATACACTGGTAGACAGGCTGGCACAGAAAACTGGAAGTGAAAAACATGGATGTGGAAAATAAGCTGAACATGACAAAACTGAAAACGCTGGTTCAACTACCCAGGAAACCTGACACAGTGCAGCTGCATAATGATTGAAACCAGCGCCACACTGAGCCAGTTTCATGAATGTCAAAAAAAAAAAAAAAGGAACAGCCATCCCTAAGATGAGAATCCTATCAGCATACACTGCTCTGTATCACTCATGGCCTCTTAACAATAGCCATAGCAACTTGGATATTCAGGGTAATCAGCTGGCATCCAGTAGAGGTGGACTATTTTTTTCAAATAATAGCAGACAGCCCAAGTACCTGCTGTCAGCATTTTCTCAGTTACGTTGGATAAATGGATAAATATTACTGCTAGATTTGTGTTTGTTGCTGCTGTAGATGTTTATATGCCACATATATTCAGAGGTAAGTTAATCGACCTTATCAAATGATATTTTATAAGTATGTTGTTTTTGTAGCATCTCATCTCTGCCCTGTTAGACCCATTAAAAACTGTCCTATTTACAGCTCTAAGATCTTTTCCATCAGACCACAGAGAGTTATGACATGTCATGATTTTATCATTCAATAAAGGAATATTTACATCAATTTACCTTCATTTCTATCATGAACCCACAGAATGATCGCATCTTCTGACTTGAGTTTGTATTTGATTGTATTTTCTTTCTATTGTAGCAGACTTGTAACTTTAGACTGTGCAAAACGCTGCAGATTTGGCTTCTCTTCATTGGTTGCCAGTAAAATTTAGGTTTTGCTTTTATATCCTGGCTTTAACTCTTAGGGCACTACATGGTCAAGCTCACCATCTCTGAGCTGACTGCTCAAAAATCATTCTTCTGGAGATCTTAGCTCTTAAGGTCAGAGGTTACTGCTTTTCAGGCAGTGGCACAAAGATCGCATAATTTTCTTTAACCTTCATTCCACTGTATAGACTCCACTAACTATTTTTTTTAAATCTGAAGACATATTTATACAGATAAGCTTTCAATAATTTTTTGTTTTATTCTATTGATTTACATTTGTGATTTTTAAAATCTGTTTATCTAGAGTATTTGGTCTATTCTGAGAGGAGGAGAGTTTTTAACTATCTTGAGATAATTGAACTAAAATCCGTTAATAATTAATAATTGTGATAAATAATCAAATAATAAGTAATAACTTTTGTTGGGTTTCCAAGTTAACTTTCTTAAAAAATCCCAAATCACCCCTGGTTTAATGATTGAAGTTTTTACATGTAATTTGTTCTAAAACAGAGCCCGGTAGTTCTAACCCAAGACTGATTTGTAGTAATATACTTTTGCTTTATAAAAAAAATGTTTTGCTTCTATTATACTTTCATTGTTTGATATATTTTGTACGAATTTCACTGTCTACATATTTTATGTATAATGTGGCAATAAAAGTAGTTATATTTATTTTTATCATTATCTTTAATTGTCTTTAACCCATTTTTTTATATGCTGAATTTAGGGGAAACAAATATTTAGTTTTAACTCAAATCTGAATGGTAATATAACCCTTTTGAGTTTCAACACAATTTTTTGTAATCTTAACTTTAAACACTAATCAATTAACCCAATTTTTGGGTAGTTAGCCTAACCCAGTGTGCTGGATCAAACCAATAACCCAACCCTGTTGAGTTGAAACCAGCCAGAGTCCGCTGGGTCCAAATTAGGTTATTTTTAACCCAGCAGTTTTTAGTGTGTACTATACTATAAATCTATCATTTTAACTTCCCAAAGCTGGAAAATTTAAAAAAACAGTTGAAACATAAGTATTCATTTTACTGCTTTAAAAGCTTTAAAATGATGATTATAAAACAATCAAAAGTCATAATGAAACTCAGTAATTATCATGTTTGGTAATCAGGTTAATGCAGTTCAACTCCCATTGTTAAGTCCTTGTCTGGTCTTATTGATGATTGGCTGGCATCATCAGCTCATCTGTCTTCCAGACCAAAATATTCACTCTCTCTTCCACTCCAGCTGGCATTAACCTATTAGTGGTTTTTATGCTTAATTTATGTTTAATGTATTAATGCTTAATTTATAAGTAAATCTAATTTATATTTTATAATATTTTATTTAAGCAAACCTCTATTGTGGACTCCCTCCTTGCCACCTACTTTTAGCCATCCTTAGACCCATTGGTAAGAGTAACGTTTAAGCTTGATGGCTAAGAAAGTTTGTGGTTTGCTAAATGCTTATCTAAGTTGAAATGTGGCTTCAGTGCAGCATAAAGTACACTCAACAAAAATATAAACGCAACACCTTTGTTACTGCTCCCATTCCCCATGGGATGGACGTAGAGACCTAAAATTCATTCCAGATACACAATATAACCATCCCTCCCAAACAGTGGTCACAAATCAGTCCAAATGTGTGGTAGTGGGCACATCTGCCATATTGAGATAATCCATCCCACCTCACAGGTGTGCCACATCAGGATGCTGATCTGACATCATGAGTAGTGCACAGGTGTACCTCAGACTGCCCACAACAAAAGGCCACCCTGGAATGTGCAGTTTTGTCTCACAGCAAAATGCCACAGATTCCACAATCAATGAGGGAGCGTGCAATTGGCATGCTGACGGCAGGAATGTCAACCAGATCTGTCGCCCGTGCATTGAATGTTCATTTCTCAACCATAAGCCGTCTCCACAGGCGTTTCAGAGAATATGGCAGCACATCCAACCGGCCTCACAACCGCAGACCTCGTGTAACCACACCAGCCCAGGACCTCCACATCCAGCAGGTTCACCTCCAAGATCGTCTGAGACCAGCCACCCAGACAGCTGCTGGAACAATTGGTTTGCACAACCAAACAATTTCTGCACAAACTGTCAGAAACCGTCTCAGGGATGCTCAACTGCATGCCCGTCGTCCTCATCGGGGTCTTGACCTGACTCCAGCTCGTCACCGTAACAGACTTGTGTGGGCAAATGCTCACATTCGATGGCGTCTGGCATGTTGGAGAGGTGTGCGCTTCACGGATGAATCATGGTTCACATTGTTCAGGGCAGATGGCAGCTGAGAATGTCCCAGTTCTTGCATGGCCAGCATACTCACCGGACATGTCACCCATTGAGCATGTTCGGGATGTGCTTGACCGGCGTATACGACAGCGTGTACCAGTTCCCACGAATATCCAACAACCTCGCACAGCCATTGAAGTGGAGTGGACCAACATTCCACAGGCCACAATTGACAATCTGATAGACTCCATGCGACGATGTGTTGCACTGCATGAGGCAAATGGTGGTCACACCAGATACTGACCGGTTCTGGGTCCCCAGACCCCCAATAGCGCAAAAAACTGCACATTCCAGGGTGGCCTTTTGTTGTGGGCAGTCTGAGGTACACCTGTGCACTACTCATGATGTCAGATCAGCATCCTGATGTAGCACACCTGTGAGGTGGGATGGATTATCTCAATATAGCAGATGTGCCCACTACCACACATTTGGACTGATTTGTGACCACTGTTTGGGAGGGATGGTTATATTGTGTATCTGGAATGAATTTTAGGTCTCTACGTCCATCCCATGGGGAATAGGAGCAGTAACAAAGGTGTTGCGTTTATATTTTTGTTGAGTGTAGTTATAGTAATTTATGGTATAGTATTTGGCTACGTGACCAATATCCTGGATAAGACTACATTTTGTCACCAGCTGCCTCAAGTTGATCAAATGAAAACACTGTTATGCCCCAAAGGCCACGGATCAGATCACCGCCCAACACACATTATGCCCCACATTACACCCCACGCCCATGATGTCTCATGCGGGTGGTGGCCCCACAGGCCCATGTCTCCTCTTCAGGTTGCGCCCAGTCACCAGATGCTTCCTTGAGCACCGTTCCCAGATTTGATTCCAGGGTGGGGTCCTGGGAAGCCTATCCCGGGTAGGCTAGACTAGTCCCTTAATTTGGTTCCTTTGGGGTTGACGAAGATGAAACCCAGGGCAGACCCAGAATACACTCGAGAGATTAAGTGTCTCGGCTGGCCTGCGAGCACCTCAGCATTCCTGCAGATAAACTGGAGGAGGTGGGTGGGGAGAGGGAGGTGTGGGCTTCTCTGCTTTGGCTGCTGCTACCGTGACCCAGACCTGGATAAGTAGAAGAAAATTAAATGATTGATAGATAAACTCTGCTATTACTGTATAAATAATGTTTATTTTTGCTTGTTTGTATATTTCATTTCTCTTATTTTGTGTATTCACGCCTCTTGTTCATAAGAGCTGAAACACAGACATCGTCACCTTCTGGTGACCTATAATTACAATATTATAGTTGTAATTACAGTTCTTTTATAACCACACAGCTTCCACAAACTGTGTGTAAAGTAAAGTTTATACTGTATCATTTTCAGTGTTTTTAGACCATCTGATGGACTCATAGACACAACGGTCACCTGCAGGTCAAAGAAAATTCGTCTTCTCATTTCTGTGAGCCTAATTTAAGCATAAGTATTCATGCAAGTAGCATTTATATTAAATGTTGATATTGTTGTAGCTTCGTTTAATTCAACAGTGTTAAAACCGCAGCAGATGTTAAAGTACAGTCTTGCAAACTGCTTCAGAATAGAGTCTATATTTGAACCAGAGAGAGTGCTAACCATGAAGAAGTGAGGAGTATACTTGCTGTTGATCTTCTACCTGACTGACCCTCTGGTCATCAGTAGAACCTTTAAAACAAAAAAAAATTGAAATAAGACATTTGCCTTTGCATGGTTGATTTTTATACATTGTTGTGAACAGTTTCCCGTGCCTGAATGCTGATTCTGTGTACTTAAATATTTAAAGAGTAAAATCTTTTATCAGTGGAACAAAAATGCTCACCTCTGGATTTTCTGTAGCAATAGAACAAGAGCAGCAAGAATATAAATATGACTCCAGAAATTATTCCAATGATCATCAAAATAAGAAATGAAGAGCTTTCAGGACTGGGCACAGCTGTTGTAAATTAGAAACGTGAACTGTTAACTTCAATCAACTCAAGTGAATTTTCCATTTGAATAACAATGAAAGCTTCTAAAGAAAAATAGATCAACTAAACAGGCAGGTTCCAAGACAGCTCTGCAACATCAAGAGCACTACTCTCACTATATGTTTAGGTTTACCAGGCATATCTAGCACCCTCCCCTGTTAGCTGATGCAAATTACGACTGACTGGTGATTAGTTAATAAATGGTACACTTTCTGTTACTTCTCGTTTTTGTCTTTTGTGGTCTGCATTTGGGTCCTCACCTAAGAGAATCCACACAATCTGCCTGCGCATATCGTGACAAACCCAGTGGAAAGCAATCCTCTCTTTCGCTGGTAAAAAACACAAACACATGCAGCAAGCCGAGGGTACTAGGACATCCACCCCTGTCTGGCAACTCTTGCCAAAGAGAACCCAAGAGTTTCTCCAGGAGACTTGTTCCAGATTGAGGTGAGCCCAACTGTAGCTCTGTCAATCTGTCAAACTCATGCACTAGCTCTGCCTCCTCCCACACCAGGGAGGTAATTGCTAGTTTCAGCAACTGGGAACTGGATACCTAAGTCATTTGCCTTTGACTTTGCCTCTAAGAGAGTGGATACTCCTTAACACAACAGCCAGCAATGATAGCTAGGAGCTGGGGATGTTACTGCCAAGGTCTCCACCCTTGATCCCCTCTTGACACACATTGCATTTAACTCCTATGGCTCCTCCTGTGAATGGCAGAACTGAAAGGGAGGTCAGTGTTGGCCTCACAGGTCTCAGACTTCACAAAATCTCTGTGTCTCACAAAAACAATATGATTTGCTTTCTAGAACATTTACTTCATCCTGTGCTGATCCTTGTTATGTTTGTAAAATGAAGCTCAACAACAAACATGACTTACTTGATGCTGACAAGTTGAAGGCTTCACTCCACTCTGTTGAAGAATATGAGTCATCTCTGCGTCGACTCTTACACGTGTAGTCTCCACTGCTGGACTCAGAAACATTGAATATCCAGTAATTATTGTGAGTCCACTGTGTGGTCTGGTTGGCTCCTCTCCATCTATACTCCCACTCAGTGGTTTCACCTCCTTCCTGCACCTCACATGTCAGACTGATCGTCTCACCGCTGAATATCTGAGGCCAGCTGGGTCGTCCTTTAACAACAACCTTATTGGAAACTGTTTACACATATTTACAGTTGAGATACAAACAAACATAAAATCAACAGAAATAATTTAATATTGAGTTGCTTGATAGTGACGAGTCAATGTACAGTAGTATAAAAAGTGTCTTCCCCCTTCATGATTTCCTATGTCTTGTATTTTTGACTTAAATGTTTCAGATCATCCATCCATCCATTCGCTTCCGCTTATCCTTTTCAGGGTCGCGGGGGGCGCTGGAGCCTATCCCAGCTGTCATAGGGCGATCATCAGATCATCAAACAAATTTAAATGTTAAACATAGATAACAAAAGTAAACACAAATGCAGTTTCTAAATCTTTATCATTAAGTATAAAAAAAATCCAAACCTTGTGTGAAAAAGCGATCGCCACCTAAACCTAATAACTGGTTAGGGCGTCCTTGGCAGCAACAACCAGATTCAGTCATTCCAAACTCTTCATTTTGCTTTTCTTAACCCATTCAGAGGTGGACTTCAGTTCAATTTTATTTTATTCATACAGCACCAAATCACAATAACATTTGCCTCAAGGTGCTTTATATTGTAAGGTGAAGACTCTACAATAATACAAAGTAAACTGAGAAAACCCCAACAACCATATGACCCCCTATGAGCAACAGTAGGAAGGGAAAACATGCTGAGCCAGACAGCCAGAGATTACTGGTGTGATCTGGATCGTTGTCCTGCTGCAGAACCCAAGTGTGCTCCAACTTGAGGTCATGAACGCATGGCTGGACATTCTCCTTCATGATGTTTTATTAAACAGCAGAATTCATGGCTCCATTTACCAAAGCAAGTCTTTCAGGTCCTGGGGCAGCAAAACAGACCTGGACCATCCCACTAACACCACCGTAGTTTACTGTTGGTGTTCCATTGCTGAAATGCTGTGTTACTTTTAAGCCAAATGTAATAGGACACACACCTTCCAATTAGTTCAACTATTTTCTCAAAGTATTTTCCTAAAAGTCTTGGGGATCATTAAACTTTTTTCTGGCAAAACTGAGACGAGCCTTAATTTTCCTCTTTTTGTTGTTGTTGTCTCTGCCATGCAGGCCATTTCTGACTAGTCTCTCTCTTAGGGTGGAGACATGAACACTGACCTTAACTGAGGCAACTGAGGCCTGACAGACCGACCTTCAGCAGGTCTGGTAGTAATATCAAGGCAGTATATAAGGCCTTGATATGGGAGTGAAACTAAACTCAGCGTTGTAATAAAAAAATGTGGTTGATCACAGTTAATAATATTATTTAACAAGGTGGGGGCTTTTTCCACACACGGCCAGGTAGGCGTGGATTTTTCCTCCTTTAACTATAAAACCTTTCGATTTGAATCTTTATTTTCCGTTTACTTGTGTTATCTGTTTCTAATATTACACTAAACTTGATTTATGATCTGAAACATTTAAGTGTGACAAACATACAAAAAGTAGGAAATCTGGAGGGGGGCAAACGCTTGTTCACACCACTGCCCATTTCAAAGAAAACTTTTCAACTCACAGGTTATCTCAGTGGTGACATCACCACTTTTATCAGTGTAGTAAACTGGGTTTCCTCTTCTTCCTCTGCAGTGGTAGATTCCTCCTTGAGATACTCTGATTACTCCATTTTGTTGATCATCTGTTCTGATTTGAACGTCAGTGTTTGGGTCACGTCTGAACCACTCATATTTCCAGCCAGCAGAGCTCCCCACAGAGCAGGTCAGAGTCACACTGCCCCCTACTGGTATGATAGTTGATCCTGGAGTTAGTGTGGCCCTGGGTTTACCGGCTGTTAGGGAAAATAAAATATGTACACATATGATCTATTATGAAGTAATAAGAACACAGGTCCTGGCTAAAGATTTTTTTTTCCAAAGCTCCTTCCATGAGCACATTAATTAAGTGTACACTCTGTTTTATAATTTAGATGAATATTTGAATTATTATATTAAGTGTATTATATGTATTGGTCATGGTCATGTCACGGCCTGGGGGTTCAGCTGGTCGCTGATCATCCCCCTCTTTTTCTCTAGTCCTCTCTCTCTCTCTCTTCTCCGCTTTCTCGCCAGGGCTGAACTCATTATGGGTTCACGCCCTTGGCCCACGCCCTCGGAGGAAGAAACACCTGTGCCTTATCAGTGTGGTATTTAAGAGGGGAAGCAACGGCTGTTCTTCGCTGGATCGTTGCGAGAATCGCGTCAGTGAAAGTCGAGCGCCCCAGCAAGTATTTTCCCATGCAGTGTATGTGTTCAGCATTTAACAAGCGTCTCTTTGTGTACAGATTCCCTGGACTGTTCCCCGAGTGTGCGAGTGGATTCGTGTCTGGATTGTGTGGAGTAAGACGAGCGTGTTCCCCTGGATTTTCCCCGGAGCCCTGCCCCCCTCACCTTTTGTACATAGCACTGCCTCGCACCCCCTTGTAAATAGCACTGCCTCATATCTGTGTATATACTCTCTCTTTGGACATTGTTCTGCAATAAATTTCCTTGTGTGCATCATCCCCGGAGTCCAGCGCGTGAGTCCACCCCGTACGTCGTGACAGGTCACTGAGGACTTACCCAGCACAGTTAGGGAGACAGTATTACTGTTCTGTGTATAATGTGATTTCTTCATACGACCAGAGCACTGGTATTTACCAGTATCAGATGTAGTAATAAAGTAATAAAGTATGTAGTAATAAAACTAAGTAATAAGAATTGTTTTATCATACAGATGTGAGCTGAGTAGTGAAAGAGACAAAATGAGCAGATTACATGTCATTTTGTTTCCTTTGTCTGCTCCTCGTCTGCTTGTTGTGTTTGCTGGGAGCTTTGCCACCAATAATAGTTACTCTCACAGATGCTCCATCATGGAAATACACCATTCTGATGGGTTCAAACTGCTGTAGAAAAGCAATTTTCAAGGAGTCTTGAATTGCTTCTTATACACTAAAAGCTGCTGCACAAAATCCTTAAATTGCTTCAAATATAAAATAACTGCATTTTCGTCTAGCTTAGCCTCATAGCTTCAACTATCAGTTGACAAATAGCAGTGTCATACTCACCATAAGCAGATGTTCACATCAGTTAATCCATGCACTCTCTCACACAACAATGAAATCTGTAACTAAAAAATTGACTTTTTTTATCTTAATTGATAAAACTGAGCTTTACTAATATAGATTATTCCATTAAACCCCTGTAAAATCTTCTGGTTTCATCATAAATTGATTTACAGGAAACAGACAACTCAAACAGTAACAGAAGTGAGTGTGAGGTGAGAGGAAGTCGTCCTTTTTTCTGAACTTGCCACTGTTGCCTTACATGTCGCTGTAAGTGGGTTTAGAGGCGTGAAACGACAGACATTTCCTGTCTCATTGCCCAAAGCAATGAGAAGTACGCAGCAGTGTGGTATATATAAAAAGATTCCCCACTCGCCCCTGTGGGCGGTCAATCCTTCAAGCTCGGGTCCTCTACCAGAGGCCTGGGAGCTTGAGGGTCCTGCGCAGTATCTTAGCTGTTCCCAGGACTGCGCTCTTCTGGACAGAGATCTCCGATGTTGTTCCCGGGATCTGCTGGGAGTCACTGCACCTAGTGCTCCAATTACCACTGGGACCACCATCACCTTCACCCTCCACATCCTCTCGAGCTCTTCTCTGAGCCCTTTGCACTTCTCCAGCTTCTCGTGTTCCTCCTTCCTGATGTTGCTGTCACTGGGAATCGCTACATTGATCACTACGGAAGTCCCACAGGATCTGAGCTCAGTCATTCTCCATCACCCTTGGCGGAGTCTCCCATTTTGAACTCTGGACTTCCAGGCACTTCCAGACACAGATACTCCTGTATATTATGCCGGCCACTTGGTTATGGCGTTCCATGTATGTCTTGCCTGCTAGCATCTTACACCCTGCTGTTATGTGCTGGATTGTCTCAGGGGCATCTTTACACAGCCTGCACCTGGGGTCTTGCCTGGTGTGATAGACCCCAGCCTCTATGGATTTTGTGCTCAGAGCTTGTTCCTGTGCTGCCATGATTAGTTGACAGCATTGTTGAACGCTCCTGATCCAGGCTCATGTCAGTACAATGCAAACGCCAACAAAAAAGCTAATGGTTACACAGCTTGACAAGGTCCTGCCACCATTAACAGGACATGGGAACACATGTGAATTTGAGATGCCACAGTTTCCAATGGGATCCAAGGTGAGTTAAATTAAAAGGAGAGAGATCTCTTTCATGTTTTCATTGTCGTCTGTTTTTGACTTCACTAGGCAAGTCTTAAGACTTAAGATGAAACTGCACCCATTAAGTCACAAAAACTCTGACATGAAATATTAGATTTAAAATACTAACAGAAATTTTCAACACTGTATTCTGTGTTGAAAACTATTGCCCCTCCTCCTGTCCCTCAACAAAGTTTGTCCATTTGTGTGGTATAAAGGGTGTCATACATGTTCAAAGTTTTCCTGCCTCTGTACAAAGTTCCAGCAGGTCAGTGTTATATAAACACTTGAAGGACTCCACTCAGCATTTATGTTTATGTAATTTATCAACAAACACAACACACAAGACTGAAGCATATACTGTATAACATTTATATAATAAAGGCTACATGGTTTAAATGACACATAAAATGAGATAACAGAATAAAAAATTTGACGGCAGTTTACCAAATATGAAATAAACAAATATAAAATGTTATTAATGTACAAATCCATTTAAAAAAACAAGAGGAACAAAAATGCTTATTTGCAAAGGAAAGATCTGTAAATATAGATATAAAAACAATACATGTGTTGGGGGCGTGGTTTACGATGCTGCTGCAGGTGCGATGTACACACCTGCGCGGCGTCTGCAATCACACCTTAAAAGTTCAGAGTTTTGGTTAACGATGTTGTTGTGGTTGTTGTCTTGAGCTGCAGTGTGAGTGTGTCCAGCAACCGTCAAAGTATTAATACAAGTGATCAAAATGCCACTGGGTCTGCCGTGTATGTTTACAATATGCAGTTCAATAAATGCTTGTGTGGAAGTGGAAAGATCCTGATCCTAACACCACACTATCACTTGCTATTGTAAGCTATTTTATTTCTGTATTACTAAGAGCTGGTTTTGATTTGACTTCAGAATAAACTGCTTCATCAGCTGCTGCAGGGGCTGATTTTCCTGCAAATAAAGAGATTTTTTGATAAGATGACTGCCAGTAACATCTTAATTCTCTCTACTATTTATACACTTTTTCTTGGTGTGTATAAAAGTATAAAAGTATAAAGCAGACAGCAAAATGAAAAATTTGTAATTTTTTAGATTACTTTACTTACCTTTATGTATCTTGACTTTAGCTCTGTTGTGGGAGACCTCTGCATACAACAGGCTGTAATCTAAAGAGGACAGACGATGATCAGAAAAGGTTGACTGTCTTTAATTTCCTTTATATTTATATCATTCTGTCATTCAACACCTAAACTACATGACATGACTGAAGGATGTTCTCTACACTGACTAACATTTCTCAGCATTAGATATTATCTTGTTTGAGTTCATCATTATAGCGATAATGAGTCTGTTATTTCTGTGCAATTACCAAGAGCTGGTTGTGACTTGACTTCAGAATAAATGACTTCTTCAGCTGCTGCAGAGGCTGATTTTTCTGCAAATAAAGACATTATTAGTCAAAGATGATTGTCAGTAGCATTTTAATTCTAAGTCCACACAGCCAGCAGGATAACAATACCTCAAATCAGCCTTTTAGACTGAGGGGTAAAAAGTGTAAACAGACAGCAAAAAGAAATGTGTGCTTTACTACTTTACTTGCCCTTGTTTCTCTTGGCTTTAGCTCTCTTGTGGGAGACCTCTGCATACAACGGGCTCTCATCTAAAGGAGGACAGACAGACGATAAACTAACTTTGGAGTAACTTTGATTTTCTTTATACTGAAATCATTTTGTCATTGAAAACCTAACTCATCACATGAACTGACTGAGGGAGGTTCTCATCTATTGAAAATGATTTTTTTTTGACAGCTCGTTGTTGTATTATTAAAAAAAGCTTCTTTCACATTGTGCCTACATCAAAAACAGCCAGTGAGCATTCAGAAGGGTCTCCTCAGTGATAGATGACCCCTGATATTAGAATCACATGAAACACGAGAAGAATGATGCTGGCTAATCTCAGTTAAAATACAGATCTTTGACATGATTGGACTAAACTGAATGTATTGTCTCTGTTGAGAACAGGATTAAAATGAATCCTGTGATTATAGGTTAAGGTTTATAACCTCCAGCACCCATAAGAACATAAAAACCTTTATGGAAAAAAGTAGTTACATTAAATTACACTCTGGAAAAAGGAAAGTGGAATCTCTGAAAAGAAAAAACATATCAGCAAAGGTTTTAAATACTGAAGGAATTGGACTGATTATTAATTGTTCTTTGGTTTATTGTTTTATTGTAAAAGATTCATTATTCAAATTAAATTAAGGGAACATTCGACTATCACAGTATGAAACATTTTCATTCAACCTTCAGGGATACCTGGCTCCATTTCAGCAGCTTTGATGCAACTCAGAATGACAAGAGGTGTACTGAAGAGGAAACAACAACAAAAACCCAACAAGAGAATATCTTCGAGGTGGTGTTCACAGGTCATTGCTCTCTCTTTATCCCCCTGACTGACTTTTCTTGATGCTGTTGTTCAGTCGAGCTGTGCTGTGAGTACAAGTCCTAGTAAAGGTCATGAGGCCTCGTGCTGTGTTCGCAGAGTCTATTTCTAACAGTTTGATCAACAGCATGCACATGAGAATGGGCCGTCCTGGTCTGCCTGTGCAGCCTGATGGTAACGTCTCACAATACCAGCGGTTTGCACCAAAGCAGCTGAAATGGACTCACAATGTTTTATGCTTCCTAACTACACTGATTGAAGTCCCTGAATTTTAACTTTTTAAATGTGTTCCACCTTTTTCCACTTTCTCCTCTATTTATTAGTTTATTTGTTGAACAGAGCACATTACAGCGAGCCGCTGGTTTCTTGCTTTTTCTTCTTGGAGCGATAACATGAATGAAAATCTAGTTTTTCCTTCATTTGGATACTACTGTCCAATAAAAGCATGTAAACTAGTGTATTTTGTATTGGTAGCAGAATAAATACTCACCTTTCTGAGTGATGTTTTTAAACTCAATCAAAGAATATGTGACATCCCCAGATTCAACTAAAATAGAGTTCAAACATTTACACATAAATGAGAATAATCAAAGAGTCCGCATACTTATAAACCGCTGTTTATACTTTACCATTTTTTGTGTCATCGTGGTCTTTGACTGATTCATAGAGACAAGCATCACCTACGAAACAATTAAAACTCATATACATGGATCTGATCACCTTACAAACAGAAATGTCTAAAGCAGAACTCGTCACGGTTAACGCTGACCTTGGTGAGGAGAAGCATGTTGGCTGTCTCGAGCTTCATCCTGGTTGATCGTTTGGTTTATGGTTTGATTTGTGCTGGAACATAAAATGTAGTAAAACAGTGGATTTAATAAGAAACACGGGATGAAATTCTGGTTTGATAAATAATGAGAGAGAAAATGTAAACAAACCTGGCAAAGCATGAATCTGAAAAACAAAACAGAAAAACACAATCAGATGTTTTTATTGCAAACTGTTCTGGTGCTGTACCGTTACATGCAGCGTTCAGGGTACGTCTGTAGTTCTGAACAATTAGATTATGCTCAGTGTAATATCAGAGAGAAATGGTTTCACCCTTTGACTGTTTGAAGCAACAACACAGCAGAAGAAGAATCAGTAAAAGTCCACAGACGAGTCCAACGATCAACAGAGCAGGAAATGAAGAGTTTCCAGTCCTGGGCACTGCTGAATAAATGAGAAGATTTAATTACATGTATGTAAACAGATTTAATGTACAACAGGCTTCACATGAAACACACACAAGAGCTGGCACTATCTCCAATACCAGAACTCCTGATCACATCTCCGCCACTCTCATGTTATTTTACATGATTTTGTAATATGTACAAAAAAGCACAAGCGAAAGAAAATTTTCTCTGTGTAACTTGGAACCAACATGATCTCCAGGACAGATGTCAGCTGGTGCAGTGTAATATACAATTACTTCAACTATACAGAGGCAAATCGAGGCAGTGCTGAAAGCTAATGGGGGTCCACCCAGTACCAGCAAGGTGTACCTAATAAAATGTGTAGTAGCCTTCTTAATCTCTGAGGTGTGTCCCATTGTCACAGATGTATAAAATCAAGCACGTAGCCTTCTAGGGAGCTTCTCTAAACTAAAGCAGCGTTTTGTCTCAGTGTTTTTACACTTTCAGTAAAGACGGCACTGAAAACGCTAAAATTAAAAAGTGTCAGTGTTCACAAGAACGATGGTGATGCAGCCACTGTGATATCTGCGGTAGTGTTGCAGCTGATAAGGAGCAGATATTCTGAATATTACATAAACATCATACTGAATACTGTCAAACTGGCAACAGCCCTCAATATTCACAGTAAAGCACTTTTTTCATCATCATCACTTTACGGGGTATTAGTTGGGGTCCCCAGCAGGCGGCTTGGACACTTGTCTTCATGATTACGATAACTCAGGAACATCTACTAATAATCTCAGATAAGTTCAAATCTCAGTGACCTCGAGGTCAAAGTTAGAGGTCAGGTTTTCTAAAAAGGAAGGAAATCACTTATGTTCAAGCTTACTTGCATGTACCAGGAAGCTGAGGGGCAGCACGACCATGGTGACTGAGATCAAGTATGTGTGTGTTTTATTTATGTTATCAGCTGGAAGAAAATTTCCAAGAGACTTTTAAATAGGGATGATGTAGTTTTGTCATTATTTGTTTTGTACATTTAAAGTGTTTTTCATAGACACACGTATATGATGTTTGTTTATTTCATCATCTTACTGGGGTGATGGTAATAAAGCTCAACATTAGCTTTGTACCAGCTAAATATTCACAAAGTGTCGGACAAACTACGAGGCTACAATCAGGTTGATGTCATCCTGTGCTGATCCTTGTTATGTTTGTAAAATGAAGCTCAACAACAAACATCACTTACTTGATGCTGACAAGTTGAAGGCTTCACTCCACTCTGTTGAAGAATATGAGTCATCTCTGCGTCGACTCTTACACGTGTAGTCTCCACTGCTGGACTCAGAAACTCTGAATATCCAGTAATTATTGTGAGTCCACTGTGTGGTCTGGTTGGCTCCTCTCCATCTATACTCCCACTCAGTGGTTTCACCTCCTTCCTGCAGCTCACATGTCAGACTGATCGTCTCACCGCTGAATATCTGAGGCCAGCTGGGTCGTCCTTTAACAACAACCTTATTGGAAACTGTTTATTAACAGTTAAGATACAAACAGAAACATCAGCTTAGCAGAGAAAACTTAACACTGTGTGTCTGAATGTGAATTTTAAACTAAATGACTGAACTCACAGGTTATCTCAATGGTGACATCATCACTTTTATCAGTGTAGTAAACTGGGTTTCCTCTTCTTCCTCTGCAGTGGTAGATTCCTCCTTGAGATACTCTGATTACTCTGTTTTGTTGATCATCTGTTCTGATTTGAACTTCAGTGTTTTGGTCACGTCTGAACCACTCATATTTCCAGCCAGCAGAGCTCCCCACAGAGCAGGCCAGTGTCACACTGCCCCCTACTGGTACGATAGTTGATCCTGGAGTCAGTGTGGCCCTGGGTTTACCTGCTGTTAGGGGAAAAGAGGAAGAAAAGAAAAAAAATGGATAAAAGACCATTTCATTTTTGTGTGAGAAAAGTTTTTTTTTTAAAATTTAATAACAACATCATTTGAAAAAAAATACTCTCTATTTCATCAATTGGATGAGTTTGAACAGGCATCACAAATTAATCGTTAAAACATCCCAGCAGTGTTAATGCTGGTCTCATCCACTTTCTCCTCTCACACAGCTCTGTAATGCATTTCCATTTATAAACTACTGCTTTCCTTTTTCTGCATCAAGCCTTCCTGCTTGATTCATCAGAAGATTCTCACTAATGTAAGACTCAGATGTCAGACCACACAGAAGCAGATCATCATAGCTGCACAGACAAATCTCTACTGCAGCAGTTTAATTATGAGACTTCTAACTTTTCATTTCTTTAATTCATACCTTCAAACTTTAATATCTTGCTTTTATTTGGTATTAGTTAATCTTCTTTCAACACCATCAGAAGAAATCAAACATTTCACACATCACTGCTTTAATAAAACAAACTCATCCATCATTCCTGAGATAAAATGTATAAAAACATGTAATCCATGAAGAAAATCCCTTCAAACAGTTCGGTCCCCTGTGGAGGAAAAAATGTCTGTCGCAGTCTTAAAATGTTGTTTCCACATTAGAGATGTGTTCACATTCACAGCATACAGCAGAAACTATGTTCACATCACTGGGCTCTCTACACCACTTCAGCTGCACAGACGTCACAGAGTCACCATCTCTGTTTCTAGGCTGCCACAATAAACCAGCTCAACAATGAAAACATTAGATTTCTGCTTGTAGCTCCATCAGTCACCATGACAACATCTCCATCTGAAATATTACAACAAACCTTTTCTCCACCTACTCATCTCTGTTTAACTTCCTACAAGCCTCACTGCTCTTTCTTACACACACAAACTTTACAATGAAATGACGTCAGCTTCTGTTTAGAGTAATTATCAGGTATCAGCCCAAATGTCTGTTTGTCCATAATAAACTGGCTCAGGACCTATTAGTGCTTGAAAAGGATCAGTCTGAGTATGATGACTGGGGTTGGTGAGGGTGGTAGTGATGACATGGTAATAACAATATTTGGATGTTTTTCTTTAGTCCCATACGTCCAATGGATTTTAAACTGTCTATAATGAGGCTACTATCAGGTTGATGTCATCCTGTGCTGATCCTTGTTATGTTTGTAAAATGAAGCTCAACAACAAACATGACTTACTTGATGCTGACAAGTTGAAGGCTTCACTCCACTCTGTTGAAGAATATGAGTCATCTCTGCGTCGACTCTTACACGTGTAGTCTCCACTGCTGGACTCAGAAACTCTGAATATCCAGTAATTATTGTGAGTCCACTGTGTGGTCTGGTTGGGTCCTCTCCATCTATACTCCCACTCAGTGGTTTCACCTCCTTCCTGCACCTCACATGTCAGACTGATCGTCTCACCGCTGAATATCTGAGGCCAGCTGGGTCGTCCTTTAACAACAACCTTATTGGAAACTGTTTACACATATTTACAGTTGAGATACAAACAAACATAAAATCAACAGAAATAATTTAATATTGAGTTGCTTGATAGTGACGAGTCAATGTACAGTAGTATAAAAAGTGTCTTCCCCCTTCATGATTTCCTATGTCTTGTATTTTTGACTTAAATGTTTCAGATCATCCATCCATCCATTCGCTTCCGCTTATCCTTTTCAGGGTCGCGGGGGGCGCTGGAGCCTATCCCAGCTGTCATAGGGCAATCATCAGATCATCAAACAAATTTAAATGTTAAACATAGATAACAAAAGTAAACACAAATGCAGTTTCTAAATCTTTATCATTAAGTATAAAAAAATCCAAACCTTGTGTGAAAAAGCGATCGCCACCTAAACCTAATAACTGGTTAGGGCGTCCTTGGCAGCAACAACCAGATTCAGTCATTCCAAACTCTTCATTTTGCTTTTCTTAACCCATTCAGAGGTGGACTTCAGTTCAATTTTATTTTATTCATACAGCACCAAATCACAATAACATTTGCCTCAAGGTGCTTTATATTGTACAATAATACAAAGTAAACAGAGAAAACCCCAACAACCATATGACCCCCTATGAGCAACAGTAGGAAGGGAAAACATGCTGAGCCAGACAGCCAGAGATTACTGGTGTGATCTGGATCGTTGTCCTGCTGCAGAACCCAAGTGTGCTCCAACTTGAGGTCATGAACGCATGGCTGGACATTCTCCTTCATGATGTTTTTATAAACAGCAGAATTCATGGCTCCATTTACCAAAGCAAGTCTTTCAGGTCCTGGGGCAGCAAAACAGACCTGGACCATCCCACTAACACCACCGTAGTTTACTGTTGGTGTTCCATTGCTGAAATGCTGTGTTACTTTTAAGCCAAATGTAATAGGACACACACCTTCCAATTAGTTCAACTATTTTCTCAAAGTATTTTCCTAAAAGTCTTGGGGATCATTAAACTTTTTTCTGGCAAAACTGAGACGAGCCTTAATTTTCCTCTTTTTGTTGTTGTTGTCTCTGCCATGCAGGCCATTTCTGACTAGTCTCTCTCTTAGGGTGGAGACATGAACACTGACCTTAACTGAGGCAACTGAGGCCTGACAGACCGACCTTCAGCAGGTCTGGTAGTAATATCAAGGCAGTATATAAGGCCTTGATATGGGAGTGAAACTAAACTCAGCGTTGTAATAAAAAAATGTGGTTGATCACAGTTAATAATATTATTTAACAAGGTGGGGGCTTTTTCCACACACGGCCAGGTAGGCGTGGATTTTTCCTCCTTTAACTATAAAACCTTTCGATTTGAATCTTTATTTTCTGTTTACTTGTGTTATCTGTTTCTAATATTACACTAAACTTGATTTATGATCTGAAACATTTAAGTGTGACAAACATACAAAAAGTAGGAAATCTGGAGGGGGGCAAACGCTTGTTCACACCACTGCCCATTTCAAAGAAAACTTTTCAACTCACAGGTTATCTCAGTGGTGACATCATCACTTTTATCAGTGTAGTAAACTGGGTTTCCTCTTCTTCCTCTGCAGTGGTAGATTCCTCCTTGAGATACTCTGATTACTCCGTTTTGTTGATCATCTGTTCTGATTTGAACTTCAGTGTTTGGGTCATGTCTGAACCACTCATATTTCCAGCCAGCAGAGCTCCCCACAGAGCAGGCCAGTGTCACACTGCCCCCTACTGGTATGATAGTTGATCCTGGAGTCAGTGTGGCCCTGGGTTTACCTGCTGTTAGGGGGAAAAGGGGGAAATGCATTATTCATTATGAACTCATAAAAAACAGAAAAGGGAAATTTAAAGATTTGGTTTAATGTGGTGAAACTTTCCACCCACATTACTCTTTATCATATTTTTCTATTTATTTTCTCTCTGTGTTCTTTGATTTTCTTCTCGTGTCTTTCTCAACATGTGGATATTGTTTCTGTAACTCTGGTTTAAATCTCTAAATAATCACAGTATAAATGTTTGTCTGACCTGAAAGAGTCACACTAATGTAAACTAACACAGGTCACTGCTGAAGGACACACAATGATGGTTTCACAGCTCTGTGTGGTTTTTGGTTTAAATAACAGAAACATCAGTCACCTTAAACTTTATTAAACTTTTCATGTTTCTTCTTTTTCTTTGTTTTAAAGTTTAGAGTCTGTGAGTATTTTATCACTGTGTGTACTGTGAGTGATGTAACAGGTAAAATCAGTTTCCTGGTTAAAGTTTATGCTTTACAGCAACAGAAACAAGTTTCCATGACAACATTATTTAGTGTACATGTCACTGACGACTTACCCGTCACAGTTACAGAGACGATGTTACTGGTCTTTGTTTTCTGTGATCTCGTCCTGTGAGCAGAGCAGCTGTATTTACCACTCTGAACTGTAGATGCAAGTTTTAAACTGAGGTCTTTGTTTGTGTTGGAGTTTAAAATTTCTTGACCATCCTTCATGACTTTGTATTCCCAGTCAGTGTGTTTTTCTTCCTTCACCTCACATTTGAAGCTAACAATCTCTCCGATGAAAAAAATTGTCGAGCTGGGTTCAACAGTTAGCACAGCATCTAGAATCCAACACAAACACAACATCATTGATCTGAAACACTTTTATGTACTTTACAAATCAAAATCTGTTCTGACATGTTCATAAACTTATAAATATATTGAGTAATAAAAACAGAAATGGAAAGTGTTTAAGATTGATGCACTAAGATTAATATTTACTAAATAAATGAAAGTGCAAACTGTTCAGTCACCTTGAGCGTGTCCGCTGCAGAGGAGCGTACAGAGAACTGCAATAAAGGAAGAAACTTCACACATCATCAAACTGAAGACTCACTCAAACATGGCATCAGTCAAACACACCTGGTGTTACCAGAGGCTGCTGTGATTGGTTTAAATTATATATTTAATGTAATATGCATCAAATTATCACTGATGAAGAAACAAACCTTTCTGAGATAAACTAAACCAGCGTCAGTGCACTGAAATCTAATCCAGTCTGCAAACAACCATGTTGAGAACAAAACATGAACTGAAATGCTGCAAATGACTGAAACTCTGTCATTTTACTAAAACATGTTCATCAGTCAATGAATCAAAGGAAGAAGTGATGCACTGACAGAATAGGCCCAGCTCACAGAGGAAAGTGGGTCCCATCCTCACATCCAGCTGTGACACGTCTGAAAACTTCTACGACTTTGTGTGAAGAGAAAGAAGAAGAAGCACACGAGACGCCGAGAACTGTGAAGAAAACAAAGACTTTAAAACTTCTTCTTTCTCTGCTTCCTTCCTTTTATCACACCTTAACAAGCTCTGACTACAGCATGCTTTGACATGTTTGGTGCTGCAGAAACAAATTAAGGAGATTTTTATGAAACTAAGTAATAATTTACTTAGTTGTAGTTGTATCATACACATGTGAGCTGAATAATGAATAGACAACATGAACAGATCACAAGTCCAAGTGAAGCTTTAAATGTGAAGTACTTTTGTTTTACATCCAGAAACACAACAAGAACACAGCTGTCTGCACCTTCACCTGCAGGTCTCATACACACACTGATCACATATATGCACATGTTAAACACTCTTTGTCATAAATCACATTCAGACACAGTATTAAATAAATCTAATTCTCAAAACTGTTCCACTCCTGAAACTAATAATTCATTTGAACCCTGACATGGAGAACAGGCAGAGGCAAGTTTGTGGACACTTTTAAAATATTTAATTTTCTTTTAGTTTCTTTTTACTCTTTAAATTACTAAATTACTAAAATGCAGTCATAAAGTTATAAGTAAGTTTACCCTGGATGGTGAAAGTGGCCTCTATCGACTGTTTTTCTTTGTTAAGTATAGTTAAGAGTTTTGATGTATTAAACATCAAGACCATCAAAACATTTGAAATCCTGGAAACATTTGAAATCCTGGAATAACTGCATAGGAAGTTTTCAAATTAAAGTCTTGGAGCTCGACTGACTTCTTACAGAAACAGCGATGGACATTTTGTTTCCTTTGTCTGCTCCTCGTCTGCTTGTTGTGTTTGCTGGGAGCTTTGCCACCAATAATAGTTACTCTCACAGATGCTCCAGCACACAAACACGTCATTCTGATGGGTTCAAACTGCTGTAGAAAAGTGATTAAAACCATTAGCAAGCACAAGAAAAGACATTTAGTATTTTCCTCCTGCCATAGAAATATTAATCAGCTGCTGATAATTTTCAAGGAGCCACGAATCACTGATTATATTCTAAAGGCTGCTGCACAAAGTCACTACATTGCTTCAAAATACAACAAACATGTTTCCATGAAGCTTTGTAAACAGTTAAAAACAGATTGATAGATGATCAGCCCAGAGACGTAACACTTACTCAGAGCAAATGGTCACAGCAGGAGAAAGCACTTCTTCCCACAACAGTGAAATCTTTCACTAAAAATACTTTATTTATCATTTTAACTGACAAACTTCACTAATGTAAAGTCATCACTGCAGAGTCTTTGAACATGAAGTTCAGTTCTGGTCAAATGTTCACTCAAATTCAGGAAGTGAGATGAAGTCCGCCTCCCTCCCTTCTCTTGTCTGTTTCCTTAAAAGTAGCTGTAACTGTTGTATTCAAAGAGATGAAAGCTGTTAACTTTGTCACTCAGTAACCACACAGTGAGCTACTTCCTGAGGCTCATGGGAAATGTTTTTGAGATCGAACAAACTTTGACTGACTTTAAAATGGCAGGTCGTTCAGACTGCAGCAGATAATCGTTCAGTTACAAGCACAGACTGAAACTCACTGAGATGAAACCGAAGAGACACTTTAACTCAAATCCAAAATCCATTTCCTGAAAATACTGTAGGAGGTTTCCATAAACTGTTTGAGAATTAGTAATCAGAGTAAATCCAGACATTACAATTCTTTAGGCTGACTACAGACAAACACTGTCAGTCTGATTGTTGGATAGCAGAGCACAGCTGGAAACAGATGTTGTATGAATGCTCTAAATACATTTTTGCTTCTTGTTAGGTTTCCTGGTGAGGTGTAAGTGTGTTGTGCTAGACTTCAACGTTAGTCCCAACATCAGTGTGCCATCGTTCAAACCATTGTACAGCACACTTCATGGGCCTGATAGAAGAAGAGGAAGAAGAACCCGGTTACGTTGCTTGGCCTCCACTTACACCTATTAACTTAGCAGATTTAAAGAAAAAATCATTAAATCAGTGACTCTTTGGTTAAGCTGCAATACGATAATTGTAAATGAAGCTTATGTGTAAGTTGAGCTGCCTATGTGTAAGGAAGATCTGTAATCAGTCATCTGCTTTCCTGGCTGTTAGTCTGCTTTTCTGTTCTCTGCATCACTATCACTGTCAGTCTCTATACTTACATCATTACTCTAGTCCAATCATCTTCTTGCCCTCCTTCTTTGGGCCAATCAGCCTCCACTCTGTATGGTTTAAATCTGTGCTGGGTCAGGAGGGGTGCTGAGCCTTAAGCAGAAACAGTGGTGGAGCCTGCTGAAAATCCAGACACTCTGGCCTGTTTAAAGTGCTCAAACACAGTTTGCATAGTTACAGAACTGCAACACAGAACAGCCACAGTGTGTGGCATCAAGTGTCAAACATGGAGGAAGAAGCGTGATGGTCTCTGGCTGTGTGCTGGACCCAGGGTCGGTGACTTGTGCAGAATGAGAGGCACCCTGAACCAAAACAGCTGCCACAGCATTCTGCACCACCATGCAATTCCCTCTGGTAGGTACCTAGTTGGTCAGGGTTCATAAAAGCTGAACGACAGTCCAAGCTATGCCAGAACTACCCCAGGGAAAAAGAAGATGGTAAGTTGAAAACATGGAGTGTCCAGCACAGTATCCAAACTTTAACCCCATCAAGCTGGTTTGGGATGAACTGGACAGAAGAGTGAAAGCAAAGCAACCTACAAGTGACACACATTTATGGGGACATCTGTAACAGATATGAGAAGAACTTTCTGAAGAATATTTGATTTCTCTTGTAGAAAAAATGCCACAAGCGTGTTCAGCTGTCATATCTGCCAGAGGTGTTTACTTTGATGAGTCTAAAGTTTAGAAGACATGTTGGTCTATAAATTGATTCCACGATATATTTTTAAGTCCAACTGGAAAAATTGGGGTGTTCAAAAACATTGACCAGAGGTGTATTTTTATGGTTGTGGCCGCCTCTATATATGGGCCTCCCCTGGTTCAACCTGATATCACACCATAATGTATACTAGACACACTGGTCCACCCAGATGTTGCAGTAAGTTGTAGTAAACTGCAATAACAGCAGAGGGAGGTTTTTATGTCAAGGCAACATAATAATAATCACAGAAAGCCCTTAAATAGACATTATTAACCCATTTAACACATATATATTTATAAGAAACGTACATGAAATATTTGTGGTGATTAAGGAAACTGGAATGTACTTCAATACTGGTCTACAGTTGCTTGCTCACTAGTGGTGTCTTTTCTTTAAATATATTATCTCCCCCTGCTGCTGCTGTAATGTTTGTATTCAGTGAAGCAACCTCTCCATGCGTGCCCATTTCACGTTTTGGAGAGCCAAAATTAATAAAAAATGGAAGCTCATGAACAATCATATCGACAACATTCATGTTTAAAGTTTAATCATGTTCATCACAGATGTGAAGATTTACACTTGAGCATTAGTTTCATCCGTCTGAGATTTTAGATATATGTAAATGTGAAAGTGTTGGTGACCATGAAGCTGAGAGGAATAAACTTTAGTTTTATTCTGGGTGAGAGCAGAGCCTTGATTCATGCTCAGGGACTGACTCACCCTAAAATATCTAGAAAATGAGAAAATAGTACGTTGTAAGCGATGTTGTACCATTTTCACTTTTTGTGTGCACATTGTTCTTCTGTTCATGCAATCAAACAGTAAAACTGTCAAAGGGAAGATCTTAGAGGCGTGACCAAAACACTGAAGTTCAAATTAGAGTAGATTATCAACAAAAAAGAGTAATCAGAGTATCTCAAAATAAAACTAAATAAAACTGAGACTTACACGACATTTTTCAACTGTTAAATAAGTCCAATTAAAGACAAACTCACAAAGCAAATTAAAATAAATATTTGAACATCTCGGAAATAGTGGGCAGCATGACAGAAGTGAGACCTGCTGCGATGTAAGGATTGGAGATGGTGGCACTGACAGAAAGACGGGTGGTGTGAAGATGTTTGGATTTTCACTGGGAGTGAGTGAGCAGATCTGAAGGACAGCCTGGGTTGAGCGGATTGGAGACAAAGTTAGAGAGGCGAGGCTGAGATGGTTTGGACATGTGCAGAAGAGGGATGGGGGATATTTTGGACGAAGGATGCTGACGATGGAGCTGCCAGGCAGAAGGCACAGATGAAGACCAGAGAGAAGATTTTTGGACGTAGTCAAGGAGGACATGCAGGGGCTTGGTGTGAATATAAAATAGAAATACAATATTACCAACCCCCCAAAAATATAACTGTGGGGTTCAATTTGACTGGTTTTATAGACAGATAGTAACGTCTTCTCTGACTTAGACTAAATTCCAAAGAATCAGTGGTACCTTGTTTTGAAAATTATTTTTTTTAAGTCATAACACTGTTCCTAATCTATTGACAGTGCTACAATGATAGAAAAAACTATAATTAAGTAAATAAAGCCTCATCCGTTCATCATTGTGCCAAAGTTTGGACATTTTTACAGCACAGTTGTTGAAGACGAAAGAAGAAGAGGAGGACGAAAAGTAGAAATGTGACAAAAAGCTGACTTTGCTGCTTGTCCTGTTACACTTTAACACGAAATATCATTAGCAGCATTTCAAGGAACCAATAAGTGTGTTGATTAAGCTTCAATGTAATTATAATTGTCTGTGTTCATAGTGCATAATTTAAATAAAAGCTTAATATAAACCTTTGGTTTTGAGTTTTATTTTGCAAACATGATGTAGGATACAACAGAAATGCTGCTCATAGCTAGAAATAAAAACACACACATACAAAATACATTCACTGATACATTCAAATCCATACAACATGTGTTGCATCATTAAGTCTGATATAATGTAGGAGGTCACATACAGCAATAATATTCACTGTTACCTGCATTTAACACAGCAAAAGCTGAATTTAAAACCAGATTATTAGCTGCTAAACATCATGTTTCAAATGTTTTCTTGCTGCATCAAATGTTACGCAATCTACATTTTATATATTTTCTATAAAAGCTATAAATGCTCCCAGATAAATAAATAGACAAATTTTAAAAATATTTTAGACGTTTGGCTATAATGTGATGTAAAACCTGTCATATTGTCTCCTCAACAGAAGCTGTTGTCATCAGTCACTTTCCTCGTTCTGTTGATGGTGAGCTGCTCTTTATGGACCTGAAACAAAATCATAACAAACAGCTGTGAAACAGACTCATGCACATGTGTGTAAATTATATATGCTGCCCTCTGACATGCACTACTTTATGTGTGCAGTTTCATTATTCTAGAGAAACCAATAAAAATAATCAATAAAAGCTGGATTAAAGGAGTTTATAAAAACAGGTTTTAGTCCACACAGATTTACTATTTCACACTCATTTCTTTCATTATGTGCTTTAGCAAATCTTTCTGTATATCCTCGTCCTATCAGTCCCCTTCACCCAGGCGTAATTCTTTGTTTGTATTCATTCATTTAAATGTTTTTCTTCATGAGACTGCATAGACAGGAAGGAAACGTGGAGGCAGAACATGACAAAGATAAGATCTGATGGCTGAGAACCAAAGTGGCTCTTAGGTCACGAGGAGAAGCTCCACCTACTGTTACGTCTCATGGCTCGCATAATTAAGTAAGTAAGTAATTTTTTTATTTAATATAAATTTTATTTATATAGCACATTTCTTGATAAAAGATCACAAAGTGCTTCACAAGGTATAAAACAAAAACAGACAAAAGTTAACAAAATGCAATTCTAAAAAGATGTGTAATTCAAACAGAAAGAATCACTTTCCCCAGGAAGAACCCACTGGACCATCACACAGGTCACCCAGCTTCCTAAAGAGGAAGGCTGGGGCAGTATCTATGAGACACAGTCAGTTATATTCAGAGCACATTAAATGAATGCTCTCTTTCCGTGCATCCATGCTCAACAGCATAAAACTGTAAAATGTCCTCTCAGCCTGAAACAGATCTACAGGACATTAAAATTATCGTCTAATTTAACTGAAACAAGTGAAACACACTGAGAGAGCAGATAAAACAGTTAAAGAGCTCCTGTAAAGATTTCATACCTGGGGTTGAATTTGGATTGACATTACAATAGTCAGAGCTCTCCTCTGGGTCAACACGGTGCTCTGTTGAGGTCATGAAATGAAAGCATTTAAAAAACAAACAGTTTTGCAAATGTAATATATTTTATGTTGGATACTCACGTGTCTTGTTAATCACTTTGAGCTGATTCACACATGAATCACCTTCTATTTGACCTGAAATAACATTATTTATTTTAATAATCACAGTTATTTTATAACAGCCTCCATGAGCTGTGAATGAATTAAAGTTTATACTGTACCAGTGTCAGCGCTTTTAGAGCCTCTGATTGTCTCATAGACACAACGATCACCTGCAGGCCAAAGAAAATTATTCTACTTATCATTACTATTATCAAGTATTCTCATCAGTAACGTTTATATTAAATGCTGTTATTAACTTTGTTTAATTCAGCAGTGTTACAACTGCAGCAGTCTTGTTGCAAAGAGCATCAGAATCTTTTAAACTACATGAAAAGCTAACCATGAAGAAGAGACGAGTACACCTGCTGCTGATCTTCATCCTGACTGACCCTCTGGTCATCAGCTGAACCTTTATTAAACACTTAAAAGAAGACATTTGCTTTTACATGGTTATCTTTTATACATGTTATACAACAGTTCCAACTCCAGGCCTGCATGATGTGTCTGTGCACATAAATATTTAAAGAGTAAAATCTCTGAGATCAGAGGAACAAAAAGTCTCACCTTTGGACTTCATGCAGTAATACAGCAAGAGCAGGAGGACAATAAATGTGATTCCAGAAATGAGTCCAACGGTCATTAGAAAGGAAGAGCTCTCCGAACTGAGCACAGCTGTTGTAAATAAGAAACACAAACTGTTTAATTCAATAATTTAATTCAATAATTCAGAAGCTGCTTTAAAGACAATAAATATGTTCAAGGTCTCTGGATTTTTTATTTCTTAAGGATGTGACCTTCAGTCACTGCTGTAGTTTTTTAGTCCTCCCAACTCTTCATTTTTTTTCTGTGGCTTGTCCAGTGTTCTCAGATTTTTTACGGACAGCCTGGACACCATGCTGAGATGTGCCAAGTGTTCAGCTAAATTAAAAACTCTGTTGAAATCATTTTGCTGGTACAAAAATAATATTGTATCAAACTGTGTTATGTTGAGCATTTTTCAGAGATTTAACAAAGAAGGGGAATAAATGTTTGTTTATGTGACAAGCTGCAAGTAACAAAACATCTAAAGATAAAATTTAAAATTGTCTGTAAAGTTTATTTCACAAAATAATGCAACAAAGTGCTACTTTGCTGTTATTGTATTTTAAAGTGGTCAAAGGACTCTTAGTGGAGGGAGTTTGTAATAATAAAAGACAATTTTTTTTTCTTTTTATTAATTTATATAATTATTTTACACAAATGATGAAGCAACAAATCATCACTGTCTTGTTTATACCAGCTAAATATTCATTACACAAAGTACCTGAAAAAATAAAAGTCCAATATCAGGTCTGTGTCTCACAAAAACAATATGATTTTCTTTCTAGAACATTTACTTCATCCTGTGCTGATCCTTGTTATGTTTGTAAAATGAAGCTCAACAACAAACATCACTTACTTGATGCTGACAAGTTGAAGGCTTCACTCCACTCTGTTGAAGAATATGAGTCATCTCTGCGTCGACTCTTACACGTGTAGTCTCCACTGCTGGACTCAGAAACTCTGAATATCCAGTAATTATTGTGAGTCCACTGTGTGGTCTGGTTGGCTCCTCTCCATCTATACTCCCACTCAGTGGTTTCACCTCCTTCCTGCACCTCACATGTCAGACTGATCGTCTCACCGCTGAATATCTGAGGCCAGCTGGGTCGTCCTTTAACAACAACCTTATTGGAAACTGTTTATTAACAGTTAAGATACAAACAGAAACATCAGCTCAGCAGAGAAAACTTAACACTGTGTGTCTGAATGTGAATTTTAAACTAAATGACTGAACTCACAGGTTATCTTAATGGTGACATCATCACTTTTATCAGTGTAGTAAACTGGGTTTCCTCTTCTTCCTCTGCAGCGGTAGATTCCTCCTTGAGATACTCTGATTACTCTGTTTTGTTGATCATCTGCTCTGATTTGAACTTCAGTGTTTTGGTCACGTCTGAACCACTCATATTTCCAGCCAGCAGAGCTCCCCACAGAGCAGGCCAGTGTCACACTGCCCCCTACTGGTACGATAGTTGATCCTGGAGTCAGTGTGGCCCTGGGTTTACCTGCTGTTAGGGGAAAAGAGGAAGAAAAGAAAAAAAATGGATAAAAGACCATTTCATTTTTGTGTGAGAAAAGTTTTTTTAAAAAAATTTAATAACAACATCATTTGAAAAAAAAATACTCTCTATTTCATCAATTGGATGAGTTTGAACAGGCATCACAAATTAATCGTTAAAGCATCCCAGCAGTGTTAATACTGGTCTCATCCACTTTCTCCTCTCACACAGCTCTGTAATGCATTTCCATTTATAAACTACTGCTTTCCTTTTTCTGCATCAAGCCTTCCTGCTTGATTCATCAGAAGATTCTCACTAATGTAAGACTCAGATGTCAGACCACACAGAAGCAGATCATCATAGCTGCACAGACAAATCTCTACTGCAGCAGTTTAATTATGAGACTTCTAACTTTTCATTTCTTTAATTCATACCTTCAAATTTTAATATCTTGCTTTTATTTGGTATTAGTTAATCTTCTTTCAACACCATCAGAAGAAATCAAACATTTCACACATCACTGCATTAATAAAACAAACTCATCCATCATTCCTGAGATAAAATGTATAAAAACATGTAATCCATGAAGAAAATCCCTTCAAACAGTTCGGTCCCCTGTGGAGGAAAAAATGTCTGTCGCAGTCTTAAAATGTTGTTTCCACATTAGAGATGTGTTCACATTCACAGCATACAGCAGAAACTATGTTCACATCACTGGGCTCTCTACACCACTTCAGCTGCACAGACGTCACAGAGTCACCATCTCTGTTTCTAGGCTGCCACAATAAACCAGCTCAACAATGAAAACATTCGATTTCTGCTTGTAGCTCCATCAGTCACCATGACAACATCTCCATCTGAAATATTACAACAAACCTTTTCTCCACCTACTCATCTCTGTTTAACTTCCTACAAGCCTCACTGCTCTTTCTTACACACACAAACTTTACAATAAAATGACCTCAGCTTCTGTTTAGAGTAATTATCAGGTATCAGCCCAAATGTCTGTTTGTCCATAATAAACTGGCTCAGGACCTATTAGTGCTTGAAAAGGATCAGTCTGAGTATGATGACTGGGGTTGGTGAGAGTGGTAGTGATGACATGGTAATATGTCTGTGAAGGTTCTCAGTCATCCAGGTCATCGTAGTCACCTTTGACTATGACATGGTAATAACAATATTTGGATGTTTTTCTTTAGTCCCATACGTCCAATGGATTTAAAACTGTCTATAATAAGGCTACAATCAGGTTGATGTCATCCTGTGCTGATCCTTGTTATGTTTGTAAAATGAAGCTCAACAACAAACATCACTTACTTGATGCTGACAAGTTGAAGGCTTCACTCCACTCTGTTGAAGGATATGAGTCATCTCTGCGTCGACTCTTACACGTGTAGTCTCCACTGCTGGACTCAGAAACATTGAATATCCAGTAATTATTGTGAGTCCACTGTGTGGTCTGGTTGGCTCCTCTCCATCTATACTCCCACTCAGTGGTTTCACCTCCTTCCTGCACCTCACATGTCAGACTGATCGTCTCGCCGCTGAATATCTGAGGCCAGCTGGGTCGTCCTTTAACAACAACCTTATTGGAAACTGTTTATTAACAGTTAAGATACAAACAGAAACATCAGCTCAGCAGAGAAAACTTAACACTGTGTGTCTGAATGTGAATTTCAAACTAAATGACTGAACTCACAGGTTATCTTAATGGTGACATCACCACTTTTATCAGTGTAGTAAACTGGGTTTCCTCTTCTTCCTTTGCAGTGGTAGATTCCTCCTTGAGATACTCTGATTACTCTGTTTTGTTGATCATCTGTTCTGATTTGAACGTCAGTGTTTTGGTCACGTCTGAACCACTCATATTTCCAGCCAGCAGAGCTCCCCACAGAGCAGGCCAGTGTCACACTGCCCCCTACTGGTATGATAGTTGATCCTGGAGTCAGTGTGGCCCTGGGTTTACCTGCTGTTAGGGGGAAAAGGGGGAAATGCATTATTCACTATGAACTCATACAAATATAGAAAAGGGAAATTTAAAGATTTGGTTTAATGTGGTGAAACTTTCCACCCACATTACTCTTTATCATATTTTTCTATTTATTTTCTCTCTGTGTTCTTTGATTTTCTTCTCGTGTCTTTCTCAACATGTGGATATTGTTTCTGTAACTCTGGTTTAAATCTCTAAATAATCACAGTATAAATGTTTGCCTGACCTGAAAGAGTCACACTAATGTAAACTATCACAGGTCACTGCTGAAGGACACACAATGATGGTTTCACAGCTCTGTGTGGTTTTTGGTTTAAATAACAGAAACATCAGTCACCTTAAACTTTATTAAACTTTTCATGTTTCTTCTTTTTCTTTGTTTTAAAGTTTAGAGTCTGTGAGTATTTTATCACTGTGTGTACTGTGAGTGATGTAACAGGTAAAATCAGTTTCCTGGTTAAAGTTTATGCTTTACAGCAACAGAAACAAGTTTCCATGACAACATTATTTAGTGTACATGTCACTGACGACTTACCCGTCACAGTTACAGAGACGATGTTACTGGTCTTTGTTTTCTGTGATCTCGTCCTGTGAGCAGAGCAGCTGTATTTACCACTCTGAACTGTAGATGCAAGTTTTACACTGAGGCCTTTGTTTGTGTTGGAGTTTAAAATTTCTTGACCATCCTTCATGAGTTTGTATTCCCAGTCAGTGTGTTTTTCTTCCTTCACCTCACATTTGAAGCTAACCATCTCTCCGATGAAAAAAATTGTCGAGCTGGGTTCAACAGTTAGCACAGCATCTAGAATCCAACACAAACACAACATCATTGATCTGAAACACTTTTATGTACTTTACAAATCAAAATCTGTTCTGACATGTTCATAAACTTATAAATATATTGAGAAATAAAAACAGAAATGGAAAGTGTTTCAGATTGATGCACTAAGATTAATATTTACTAAATAAATGAAAGTGCAAACTGTTCAGTCACCTTGAGCGTGTCCGCTGCAGAGGAGCGTACAGAGAACTGCAATAAAGGAAGAAACTTCACACATCATCAAACTGAAGACTCACTCAAACATGGCATCAGTCAAACACACCTGGTGTTACCAGAGGCTGCTGTGATTGGTTTAAATTATATATTTTATGTAAAATGCATCAAATTATCACTGATGAAGAAACAAACCTTTCTGAGATAAACTAAACCAGCGTCAGTGCACTGAAATCTAATCCAGTCTGCAAACAACCATGTTGAGAACAAAACATGAACTGAAATGCTGCAAATGACTGAAACTCTGTCATTTTACTAAAACATGTTCATCAGTCAATGAATCAAAGGAAGAAGTGATGCACTGACAGAATAGGCCCAGCTCACAGAGGAAAGTGGGTCCCATCCTCACATCCAGCTGTGACACGTCTGAAAACTTCTACGACTTTGTGTGAAGAGAAAGAAGAAGAAGCACACGAGACGAGAACTGTGAAGAAAACAAAGACTTTAAAACTTCTTCTCTCCGCTTCCTCCGCTTCCTTCCTTTTACTCAGAACTATCACACCTTAACAAGCTCTGTCTACAGCATGCTTTGACATGTTTACTCTCCTGGTGCTGCAGAAACAAATTAAGGAGATTTTTATGAAACTAAGTAATAATTTACTTAGTTGTAGTTGTATCATACACATGTGAGCTGAATAATAAATAGACAAAATGAACAGATCACAAGTCCAAGTGAAGCTTTAAATGTGAAGTACTTTTGTTTTACATCCAGAAACACAACAAGAACACAGCTGTCTGCACCTTCACCTGCAGGTCTCATACACACACTGATCACATATATGCACATGTTAAACACTCTTTGTCATAAATCACATTCAGACACAGTATTAAATAAATCTAATTCTCAAAACTGTTCCACTCCTGAAACTAATAATTCATTTGAACCCTGACATGGAGAACAGGCAGAGGCAAGTTTGTGGACACTTTTAAAATATTTAATTTTCTTTTAGTTTATTTTTACTCTTTAAATTACTAAATTACTAAAATGCAGTCATAAAGTTATAAGTAAGTTTACCCTGGATGGTGAAAGTGGCCTCTATCGACTGTTTATTCTTTGTTAGGTGTAGTTAAGAGTTTTGATGTATTAAACATCAAGACCATCAAAACATTTGAAATCCTGGAATAACTGCATAGGAAGTTTTCAAATTAAAGTCTTGGAGCTCGACTGACTTCTTACAGAAACAGCGATGGACATTTTGTTTCCTTTGTCTGCTCCTCGTCTGCTTGTTGTGTTTGCTGGGAGCTTTGCCACCAATAATAGTTACTCTCACAGATGCTCCAGCACACAAACACGTCATTCTGATGGGTTCAAACTGCTGTAGAAAAGTGATTAAAACCATTAGCAAGCACAAGAAGAGACATTTAGTATTTTCCTCCTGCCATAGAAATATTAATCAGCTGCTGATAATTTTCAAGGAGCCACGAATCACTGATTATATTCTAAAGGCTGCTGCACAAAGTCACTACATTGCTTCAAAATACAACAAACATGTTTCCATGAAGCTTTGTAAACAGTTAAAAACAGATTGATAGATGATCAGCCCAGAGACGTAACACTTACTCAGAGCAAATGGTCACAGCAGGAGAAAGCACTTCTTCCCACGACAGTGAAATCTTTCACTAAAAATACTTTATTTATCATTTTAACTGACAAACTTCAGTAATGTAAAGTCATCACTGCAGAGTCTTTGAACATGAAGTTCAGTTCTGGTCAAATGTTCACTCAAATTCAGGAAGTGAGATGAAGTCCGCCTCCCTCCCTTCTCTTGTCTGTTTCCTTAAAAGTAGCTGTAACTGTTGTATTCAAAGAGATGAAAGCTGTTAACTTTGTCACTCAGTAACCACACAGTGAGCTACTTCCTGAGGCTCATGGGAAATGTTTTTGAGATCGAACAAACTTTGACCGACTTTAAAATGGCAGGTCGTTCAGACTGCAGCAGATAATCGTTCAGTTACAAGCACAGACTGAAACTCACTGAGATGAAACTGAAGAGACACTTTAACTCAAATCCAAAATCCATTTCCTGAAAATACTGTAGGAGGTTTCCATAAACTGTTTGAGAATTAGTAATCAGAGTAAATCCAGACATTACAATTCTTTAGGCTGACTACAGACAAACACTGTCAGTCTGATTGTTGGATAGCAGAGCACAGCTGGAAACAGATGTTGTATGAATGCTCTAAATACATTTTTGCTTCTTGTTAGGTTTCCTGGTGAGGTGTAAGTGTGTTGTGCTAGACTTCAACGTTAGTCCCAACATCAGTGTGCCATCGTTCAAACCATTGTACAGCACACTTCATGGGCCTGATAGAAGAAGAGGAAGAAGAACCCGGTTACGTTGCTTGGCCTCCACTTACACCTATTAACTTAGCAGATTTAAAGAAAAAATCATTAAATCAGTGACTCTTTGGTTAAGCTGCAATACGATAATTGTAAATGAAGCTTATGTGTAAGTTGAGCTGCCTATGTGTAAGGAAGATCTGTAATCAGTCATCTGCTTTCCTGGCTGTTAGTCTGCTTTTCTGTTCTCTGCATCACTATCACTGTCAGTCTCTATACTTACATCATTACTCTAGTCCAATCATCTTCTTGCCCTCCTTCTTTGGGCCAATCAGCCTCCACTCTGTATGGTTTAAATCTGTGCTGGGTCAGGAGGGGTGCTGAGCCTTAAGCAGAAACAGTGGTGGAGCCTGCTGAAAATCCAGACACTCTGGCCTGTTTAAAGTGCTCAAACACAGTTTGCATAGTTACAGAACTGCAACACAGAACAGCCACAGTGTGTGGCATCAAGTGTCAAACATGGAGGAAGAAGCGTGATGGTCTCTGGCTGTGTGCTGGACCCAGGGTCGGTGACTTGTGCAGAATGAGAGGCACCCTGAACCAAAACAGCTGCCACAGCATTCTGCACCACCATGCAATTCCCTCTGGTAGGTACCTAGTTGGTCAGGGTTCATAAAAGCTGAACGACAGTCCAAGCTATGCCAGAACTACCTCAGGAAAAAAGAAGATGGTAAGCTTGAAAACATGGAGTGTCCAGCACAGTATCCAAACTTTAACCCCATCAAGCTGGTTTGGGATGAACTGGACAGAAGAGTGAAAGCAAAGCAACCTACAAGTGACACACATTTATGGGAACATCTGTAACAGATATGAGAAGAACTTTCTGAAGAATATTTGATTTCTCTTGTAGAAAAAATGCCACAAGCGTGTTCAGCTGTCATATCTGCCAGAGGTGTTTACTTTGATGAGTCTAAAGTTTAGAAGACATGTTGGTCTATAAATTGATTCCACGATATATTTTTAAGTCCAACTGGAAAAATTGGGGTGTTCAAAAACATTGACCAGTGGTGTATTTTTATGGTTGTGGCCGCCTCTATATATGGGCCTCCCCTGGTTCAACCTGATATCACACCATAATGTATACTAGACACACTGGTCCACCCAGATGTTGCAGTAAGTTGTAGTAAACTGCAATAACAGCAGAGGGAGGTTTTTATGTCAAGGCAACATAATAATAATCACAGAAAGCCCTTAAATAGACATTATTAACCCATTTAACACATATATATTTATAAGAAACGTACATGAAATATTTGTGGTGATTAAGGAAACTGGAATGTACTTCAATACTGGTCTACAGTTGCTTGCTCACTAGTGGTGTCTTTTCTTTAAATATATTATCTCCCCCTGCTGCTGCTGTAATGTTTGTATTCAGTGAAGCAACCTCTCCATGCGTGCCCATTTCACGTTTTGGAGAGCCAAAATTAATAAAAAATGGAAGCTCATGAACAATCATATCGACAACATTCATGTTTAAAGTTTAATCATGTTCATCACAGATGTGAAGATTTACACTTGAGCATTAGTTTCATCCGTCTGAGATTTTAGATATATGTAAATGTGGAAGTGTTGGTGACCATGAAGCTGAGAGGAATAAACTTTAGTTTTATTCTGGGTGAGAGCGGAGCCTTGATTCATGCTCAGGGACTGACTCACCCTAAAATATCTAGAAAATACGTTGTAAGCGATGTTGTACCATTTTCCCTTTTTGTGTGCACATTGTTCTTCTGTTCATGCAATCAAACAGTAAAACTGTCAAAGGGAAGATTGTAGAGGCGTGACCAAAACACTGAAGTTCAAATTAAATTCCTCACTAAGACCAAAAAAGTGGACCACATCAGTCCAGCTCTGAGGTCTTTACACTGGCTGCCTGTCCGTCAGAGGATAGACTTTAAAGTTCTGATGCTGGCCTATAAAGCTCTGAATGGTTTAGGATCAAAATACATCAATGACCTCCTGACCCAGTATGAACCTTCCAGATCCCTCAGGTCATCTGGATCCGGTCTTTTATCAGTTCCCAGAGTCAGAACCAGACACGGAGAAGCTGCATTCAGCTTTTATGCTCCTTATATCTGGAACAAACTCCCAGAAAGCCTCAGATCAGCTGAAACACTCAGTTTATTTAAATCCAGGTTGAAGACTCACCTGTTCTCAGCTGCATTTGAATAAAGCACCAAATCCACACTTTTAAGCTTAAACTTCAAAACTTACATTTAACTACTGATTTTATCTGTTTTGATTTTATATACTGTTTTGTTTGTTTGTTAATTAGTTTGTTTGTTTGCTTGTTTTAATCAATTTTAAATCATGCTTTTTATTTGTTTTTGTTTCTAATGTCTCTGTAAAGCACTTTGAATCACCTTGTTGTTGAATTGTGCTATACAAATAAACTTGCCTTGCCTAGAGCAGATTATCAACAAAAAAGAGTAATCAGAGTATCTCAAAATAAAACTAAATAAAACTGAGACTCACACGACATTTTTCAACTATTAAATAAGTCCAATTAAAGACAAACTCACAAAGCAAATGAAAATAAATATTTGAACATCTCGGAAATAGTGGGCAGCATGACAGAAGTGAGACCTGCTGCGATGTAAGGATTGGAGATGGTGTCACTGACAGAAAGACGGGTGGTGTGAAGATGTTTGGATTTTCACTGGGAGTGAGTGAGCAGATCTGAGGGACAGCCTGGGTTGAGCGGATTGGAGACAAAGTTAGAGAGGCGAGGCTGAGATGGTTTGGACATGTGCAGAAGAGGGATGGGGGATATTTTGGACAAAGGATGCTGACGATGGAGCTGCCAGGCAGAAGGCACAGATGAAGACCAGAGAGAAGATTTTTGGACGTAGTCAAGGAGGACATGCAGGGGCTTGGTGTGAATATAAAATAGAAATACAATATTACCAACCCCCCAAAAATATAACTATGGGGTTCAATTTGACTGGTTTTATAGACAGATAGTAACGTCTTCTCTGACTTAGACTAAATTCCAAAGAATCAGTGGTGCCTTATTTTGAAAATTATTTTTTTAAGTCATAACACTGTTCCTAATCTATTGACAGTGCTACAATGATAAAAAAAAAAAACTATAATTAAGTAAATAAAGCCTCATCCATTCATCATTGTGCCAAAGTTTGGACATTTTTACAGCACAGTTGTTGAAGACGAAAGAAGAAGAGGAGGACGGAAAGTAGAAATGTGACAAAAAGCTGACTTTGCTGCTTGTCCTGTTACACTTTAACACAAAATATCATTAGCAGCATTTCAAGGAACCAATAAGTGTGTTGATTAAGCTTCAATGTAATTATGATTGTCTGTGTTCATAGTGCATAATTTAAATAAAAGCTTAATATAAACCTTTGGTTTTGAGTTTTATTTTGCAAACATGATGTAGGATACAACAGAAATGCTGCTCATAGCTAGAAATAAAAACACACACATACAAAATACATTCACTGATACATTCAAATCCATACAGCATGTGTTGCATCATTAAGTCTGATATAATGTAGGAGGTCACAAACAGCAATAATACTCACTGTTACCTGCATTTAACACAGCAAAAGCTGAATTTAAAACCAGATTATTAGCTGCTAAACATCATGTTTCAAATGTTTTCTTGCTGCATCAAATGTTACGCAATCTACATTTTATATATTTTCTATAAAAGCTATAAATGCTCCCAGATAAATAAATAGACAAATTTTAAAAATATTTTAGACGTTTGGCTATAATGTGATGTAAAACCTGTCATATTGTCTCCTCAACAGAAGCTGTTGTCATCAGTCACTTTCCTCGTTCTGTTGATGGTGAGCTGCTCTTTATGGACCTGAAACAAAATCATAACAAACAGCTGTGAAACAGACTCATGCACATGTGTGTAAATTATATATGCTGCCCTCTGACATGCACTACATTATGTGTGCAGTTTCATTATTCTAGAGAAACCAATAAAAACTAGAAAAAATTGCATTTCCTGCGAAAATGCTGTGTGGATGCCTTAACGCTGAAGATGTCTGCAGAAAAAAGCTGAAAAAGTTGAAAAAAAAAATGTTGCCCTGAGCAGGATTCGAACCTGGCCCTCCTGGTCTAAGAGCAGCTATTTAGCTCACTGAGCCAAAGTCATTCTCACAAAGAAGAGGTGGAGAGATTGACAATTGTGCTGAAACGAGAAGAAGCTGCTGAGAATTGTGCTGATAAGAGGTGGAAAGGCTGAAAATGTTTCAGAAGTGGTGAATAAGCAGAATTTGGGCAGAAAAGAGGTGAAAACTCTGAATATTTTGCTGAAAAGAGTTTAATCAGCAGAATTTCTACTGAAAAGAGTTGAATGAGCAGAATTCTCCTGAAAAGAGGTTTTTGCTGAAAATAGCAGAAAAAACTGAAAAATTTTGCTGAAAAGAGTTCAATCAGCAGAATTTGTGCTGAAAAGAGTTCAATGAGCAGAATTCTGCTGAAAAGAGGTTTTTGCTGAAAACAGCTGAAAAAGCTGGTATTTGTGCTGAAAAGTGGTGAAAAAACTGAAAATTGTGCTGAAAAGGGGTGAAAAAGCTTAAATTTGTGTTGAAAAGAGTTAAAAAAGTTTAACTGTTGACTGAAAGAAATGTTGCCATAAGCGGGATTTGAACCCCGGCCTCCCAGTCTGAGCTAAAACACAGGTCAAGCCGGCAAGGAAAATCAGTGAGGCCACTGATAATATGCAGAAATAGGCAAAAAAATATTGCAAAAAAAATTCAATATCTCAAAAAGTATAGAAGTTATGAGCACCAAAAGATATAGCCACAAAGAGCAGAAAGAGCAGAATTTTTTAAGACTTGAACGGTGCAAATAGCACAAAAACTGAGGGAGTAGTTAAGCGCCAAAAAACTGCCTTTGAGGGCATCCACACAATAATCAATAAAAGCTGGATTAAAGGAGTTTATAAAAGCAGGTTTTAGTCCACACAGTCCACACAGATTTACTATTTCACACTCATTTCTTACATTTCTTTCATTATCTGCTTTAGCAAATCTTTCTGTATATCCTCGTCCTATCAGTCCCCTCCACCCAGGCGTGGCTCTTAGTGGCCACCAAAGTGGCTCTTCAGTCACGAGGAGAAGCTCCACCTACTGTTACGTCTCATGGCTCGCATAATTAAGTAAGTAAGTAAGTAAAATTTTATTTATATAGCACATTTCTTGATAAAAGATCACAAAGTGCTTCACAAGGTATAAAACAAAAACAGACAAAAGTTAACAAAATGCAATTCTAAAAAGATGTGTAATTCAAACAGAAAGAATCACTTTCCCCAGGAAGAACCCACTGGACCATCACACAGGTCACCCAGCTTCCTAAAGAGGAAGGCTGGGGCAGTATCTATGAGACACAGTCAGTTATATTCAGAGCACATTAAATGAATGCTCTCTTTCCGTGCATCTATGCTCAACAGCATAAAACTGTAAAATGTCCTCTCAGCCTGAAACAGATCTACAGGACATTAAAATTATCGTCTAATTTAACTGAAACAAGTGAAACACACTGAGAGAGCAGATAAAACAGTTAAAGAGCTCCTGTAAAGATTTCATACCTGGGGTTGAATTTGGATTGACATTACAATAGTCAGAGCTCTCCTCTGGGTCACCACGGTGCTCTGTTGAGGTCATGAAATGAAAGCATTTAAAAAACAAACAGTTTTGCAAATTTAATATATTTTATGTTGGATACTCACGTGTCTTGTTAATCACTTTGAGCTGATTCACACATGAATCACCTTCTATTTGACCTGAAATAACATTATTTATTTTAATAATCACAGTTATTTTATAACAGCCTCCATGAGCTGTGAATGAATTAAAGTTTATACTGTACCAGTGTCAGTGCTTTTAGAGCCTGGGATTGTCTCATAGACACAACGATCACCTGCAGGCCAAAGAAAATTATTCTACTTATCATTACTATTATCAAGTATTCTCATCAGTAACGTTTATATGCTGTTATTAACTTTGTTTAATTCAGCAGTGTTACAACTGCAGCAGTCTTGTTGCAAAGAGCATCAGAATCTTTTAAACTACATGAAAAGCTAACCATGAAGAAGAGACGAGTACACCTGCTGCTGATCTTCATCCTGACTGACCCTCTGGTCATCAGCTGAACCTTTATTAAACACTTAAAAGAAGACATTTGCTTTTACATGGTTATCTTTTATACATGTTATACAACAGTTCCAACTCCAGGCCTGCATGCTGTGTCTGTGCACATAAATATTTAAAGAGTAAAATCTCTGAGATCAGAGGAACAAAAAGTCTCACCTTTGGACTTCATGCAGTAATACAGCAAGAGCAGGAGGACAATAAATGTGATTCCAGAAATGAGTCCAACGATCGTTAGAAATGAAGAGCTCTCCGAACTGAGCTGAACTGTTGTAAATAAGAAACACAAACTGTTTAATTCAATAATTTAATTCAATAATTCAGAAGCTGCTTTAAAGACAATAAATATGTTCAAGGTCTCTGGATTTTTTATTTCTTAAGGATGTGACCTTCAGTCACTGCTGTAGTTTTTTAGTCCTCCCAACTCTTCATTTTTTTTCTGTGGCTTGTCCAGTGTTCTCAGATTTTTTACGGACAGCCTGGACACCATGCTGAGATGTGCCAAGTGTTCAGCTAAATTAAAAACTCTGTTGAAATCATTTTGCTGGTACAAAAATAATATTGTATCAAACTGTGTTATGTTGAGCATTTTTCAGAGATTTAACAAAGAAGGGGAATAAATGTTTGTTTATGTGACAAGCTGCAAGTAACAAAACATCTAAAGATAAAATTTAAAATTGTCTGTAAAGTTTATTTCACAAAATAATTCAACAAAGTGCTACTTTGCTGTTATTGTTTTTTAAAGTGGTCAAAGGACTCTTAGTGGAGGGAGTTTGTAATAATAAAAGACAATTTTTTTTTCTTTTTATTAATTTATATAATTATTTTACACAAATGATGAAGCAACAAATCATCACTGTCTTGTTTATACCAGCTAAATATTCATTACACAAAGTACCTGAAAAAATAAAAGTCCAATATCAGGTCTGTGTCTCACAAAAACAATATGATTTTCTTTCTAGAACATTTACTTCATCCTGTGCTGATCCTTGTTATGTTTGTAAAATGAAGCTCAACAACAAACATCACTTACTTGATGCTGACAAGTTGAAGGCTTCACTCCACTCTGTTGAAGAATATGAGTCATCTCTGCGTCGACTCTTACACGTGTAGTCTCCACTGCTGGACTCAGAAACTCTGAATATCCAGTAATTATTGTGAGTCCACTGTGTGGTCTGCTTGGGTCCTCTCCATCTATACTCCCACTCAGTGGTTTCACCTCCTTCCTGCACCTCACATGTCAGACTGATCATCTCACAGCTGAATATCTGAGGCCAGCTGGGTCGTCCTTTAACAACAACCTTATTGGAAACTGTTTATTAACAGTTAAGATACAAACAGAAACATCAGCTCAGCAGAGAAAACTTAACACTGTGTGTCTGAATGTGAATTTCAAACTAAATGACTGAACTCACAGGTTATCTTAATGGTGACATCATCGCTTTTATCAGTGTAGTAAACTGGGTTTCCTCTTCTTCCTCTGCAGTGGTGGATTCCTCCTTGAGATACTCTGATTACTCCGTTTTGTTGATCATCTGTTCTCATTTGAACGTCAGTGTTTTGGTCACGTCTGAACCACTCATATTTCCAGCCAGCAGAGCTCCCCACAGAGCAGGTCAGTGTCACACTGCCCCCTACTGGTATGATAGTTGATCCTGGAGTCAGTGTGGCCCTGGGTTTACCTGCTGTTAGGGGGAAATGGATAAAAAATTGTTTCATTTTTGTGCAGTCTGTGAATAAAGTAAAACTAAATGTAAAATGGTACATTTTAAATAAGAACATTATTAAGAATGTACTCTCTGTTTCATTCATTGGATGAGTTTGAACAGGCATCACAAATTAATAGTAAAAACATCCCAGCAGTGTTAATACTGGTGTCATCTACTTCCTCCTCTCACACAGCTCTGTAATGCATTTCCATTTATAAACTAGTCCTTTCCCTTTCTGCTTAAAGCCTTCCTGCTCCCAACATCAGAAGATTTTTGCTAATGTAAGACTCAGACGTCAGACCACACAGGAGCAGATCATCATAGCTGCACAGACAAATCTCAAATAGCACCACTTTAATTATGAGACTTCTAACTTTTCATTTCTGGCCTTCATCACATATTATCAATGATTTATTAACTGCAGCAGTTTGCTTTGATTTGGCATCAGTCAATCTTCTTTCCACACCATCAGAAGAAATCAACATTGATTCCTATTACAACCACTAAAGCAGTTCATTAGGCATAAAGAAAGCTCAGACAGGACCACTCGAGCTACAATCCGAGGAGACTTGTTTATACCCCACAGACGGACAGCATTTGGGCAGAACGTCCTCTCTGTTAAGGGAGGCCATCTGTGGAACAGTCTTCCTCAACCCATTAGAGAATGCTCTACACTCAATTTGTTTAAGGCAAAGGTTAAAAACTGGTTATGGACAAATCAAGTATGTGATCATGTATGAGTTGTATAGTTTTAATGTTTTATTTGGGAACAGAATGGTGTGTATGTGTAAGTTTGGTGATGGAGTTTTTATTATGAATGAATGATGAATTTTTATGAATTATTATGTCTATTTTTTATGTTTAAGGACAACAGATGGAAATTAGCCTTTGGCTATAATCTGGTATGTTTACATTCATGTAATTTTTTTTTTTTACATTTATGTTCATTAACATGCACTGTCCTAAATAAATAAATAAAATAAACGTATCTTCATAACTTACACACTAATATCAACATTTCACACATCACTGCATTAATAAAACAAACTCATCCATCATTCCTGAGATAAAATGTATAAAAACATGTAATCCATGAAGAAAATCCCTTCAAACAGTTCGGTCCCCTGTGGAGGAAAAAATGTCTGTCATGGTTTTAAAATGTTGTTTCCACATTAGAGATGTGTTCACATTCACAGCATACAGCAGAAACTATGTTCACATCACTGGGCTCTCTACACCACTTCAGCTGCACAGACGTCACAGAGTCACCATCTCTGTTTCTAGGCTGCCACAATAAACCAGCTCAACAATGAAAACATTCGATTTCTGCTTGTAGCTCCATCAGTCACCATGACAACATCTCCATCTGAAATATTACAACAAACCTTTTCTCCACCTACTCATCTCTGTTTAACTTCCTACAAGCCTCACTGCTCTTTCTATGGCTGAGTAACAAAATCTACACCAGACAGAAAGAAAGACCCAAAGCACCTGGTGACCCCAGATTACATCACTGATGATGCATCCAATCACATTCAAAGATGTATCTTTCACATTAATGTCCCTCCATTGATTCTCCTCCATCTGCTCTGTTGTTCTGATGTGTGTTTGAGGTGAAGCTGATGGGTCTTCAGTCCTAAATATTTCACTACAGCTCTGAAACGTATTGTTCATCATTGGCTTTTATGCTAAATGTAATGATGGTAAATGACACAGAGTAGTTTAAATATTAAAGCAGATAACAGACAAGGATAACTTTTATCACTGTTTAATATAAACTTTAGTTTTCTTGTTATTCACTTTGTTTACTTTAAAGTGGTCGAAAACAGTTTTCAGTAACATTTTAGCCTCACTGATAAACTATATCTGAGTTTACTACCTACTAGCTGATACGTACTTGATGCTGACAAGTTGAAGGCTTCACTCCACTCTGTTGAAGAATATGAGTCATCTCTGCGTCGACTCTTACACGTGTAGTCTCCACTGCTGGACTCAGAAACTCTGAATATCCAGTAATTATTGTGAGTCCACTGTGTGGTCTGGTTGGCTCCTCTCCATCTATACTCCCACTCAGTGGTTTCACCTCCTTCCTGCACCTCACATGTCAGACTGATCGTCTCACCGCTGAATATCTGAGGCCAGCTGGGTCGTCCTTTAACAACAACCTTATTGGAAACTGTTTATTAACAGTTAAGATACAAACAGAAATGTAGATAACCTGCTGTTAGTTTGGTATTTGGTCCTAATCCGCTTGCCGTACCTCCGTGTAGGTGTGTGTATATTTTGAGTGGTATAGGCGCCATTCCGTTATTGAATCCAAGCATGTAAGTTCTCTGCTGCTGTGCTGGTTAATAAAACCACGTTAACTGAGATTACTGCTTCATCATTATCATACTGGTGAACATACAACATGGTGTCAGAAGCGACGGAACACGTACTTCGTAGTTGACGGTGTTTTTTTTCCCCGTCTCAAGTCTATTTTGTGGGTGCGTTTTTTTGTATCCGGACTGCAGACAACATGGCGGAAGGATTCAGGAGGCCCGACCCGCTTGTTTTCGATGGTAATGTTGCTGAAAATTGGCGCATTTTTGAGCAAGAGTATGACATTTTTATAGCGGCGGCACACTCTGACAAGCCAGCGCGCACACAAGCCTACATATTGCTCAACATAGCAGGTCCCGAAGCTATAGAACGGGAGCGGTCTTTTGTTTACGCGCCAGAAGTGAGAGAGCCCGGCGAGGGAGGACGAGTCCTCATTCCTGCAGAATCGAAGGAGGATCCTGAGTGCCTCAAAAGGAAATTCAGAGAAACGTGCAGCCCTCAAACCAATGTCACGATGGAAAGACACAAGTTCAACACGCGGAATCAGAGGACTGGCGAGACTGTTGAATCCTATGTAAGTGATTTACGGATTAAAGCAAAAAGCTGCAGATTTGGTGATCTGAGTGAAGAACTAATAAGAGACAGACTAGTTTGTGGCATCAACAATGACAATTTAAGGAAAGTGCTACTGCGTGATAGTGATTTAACGCTAGCAAAAGCCATATCTGTCTGCCAGATTCATGAAATGACTGAAGAGCATAATAAAACACTTGCTTTTCCTCAACAATCTGCATCAAATGTTGATGTGCTCCAGCCCACATTTACGAGAAAGCACAGAGGAGATAAAAAGAAAATACAAGGAGACAGGTCTGAAACACAGCATGTCACTAACTGTACTAACTGTGGGGGTGCTCATGCTGCAAAAAAGAGCAAATGTCCAGCTTTTGGGCAGCAGTGTCATGCATGCAAAAAGTGGAATCACTTTAAGAAACGGTGCAGAGCTGTTCGGCCTACCCAAAACGTAGCAAGACACAGAAAGTCAGTTCATCATGTGGAACCAGACCAAGCTGATGACAGCGGAGACGACACATTCTACGTTGATGGTGTAAATCTGCAATATGCAATCCATGCGACTGATGTGGATGTGGAACACAAAGAGGAAGTTTTTGTCACCATGCAGATTAATGGGATTCCTGTTGAAATGAAGGTGGACACAGGTGCTAAATGTAATGTGCTTCCCAAGAAAACGGTTAACATTATAAGAGCAGATAAACAAATGAAAGCACACCCCAAGTCCGTTAACCTAGTAGCATTTGGAGGCAGCAAGTTTCAAACCTCAGGTGTAATTAAGCTGCAGTGTTTTCTGCATGGGCAGCCACATGTGCTATCATTCTTTGTTATTAATGAAGATGTTCAGCCAATACTTGGACTATGTGCATGCAGAGAAATGGGACTTGTATCATTCAGCAATGACGTCCACCAATTGAGCATGTCTGCAGATGACCTGTCACAACAGCTTATCACAGAATACAGCGACTTATTTTCTGATGAGCTTGGGAGGTTGCCAGTCACCTATCGCATGACACTGAACCCAGATGTGAAACCAGTTGTTCGCCCAGCACATCGCATCCCTTTGGCCATGAAAGACAGGGTCAAGGCAGAGCTGGTCAGGATGGAGAAATTAGGCGTCATTACTCCCGTCTCAGAGCCGACGGACTGGGTGTCTTCCATGGTAGCCACCAACAAGAAGGGCAAAGATGAAATCAGGATATGCATAAATCCTCGAGATTTAAACACTGCTCTGAAAAGACCACACCATCCCATGCGCACAGTAGAAGAAGTGGCTGCAATAATGTCAAACGCTACTGTGTTCTCTGTTTTGGATGCTAAGAACTCTTTTTGGCAGGTGTCATTGGATCAAAAATCATCCATGCTAACCACCTTCAGCACTTGTTTTGGTCGTTTCAGGTTCCTCAGAATGCCTTTTGGTCTTAACGCTGCCAGCGAGGTGTTTCAGAGAGCCATGGAGCAGATATTCGCTGGGTATCCATGTGCCATCATTGTTGATGATATACTCATCGGCGGAAGAACCATGAAAGAACATGACGACAACCTGAGAAAAGTCCTTGATCGTGCCAGAGAAGTAAACCTGCGACTAAACCCATTAAAGTGCAAATTCCGGCTGAATCAGGTCAGTTATGTCGGACACATTTTCACAAGCGAGGGGCTTAAAGCAGACCCTTCCAAAACAGCCGCAATCAGAGAGATGCCAGTTCCAACAGATGTCCAAGCCCTGCAGAGGTTCCTGGGGATGGTCAATTATCTTGGAAAATTCATTCCAAACTTCAGCCATCTGTCAGCTCCTCTGCGACAGCTCACACACAAGGACAGCGAGTGGATGTGGGACACACAGCATCAGACTGCGTTCAAAGCACTTAAAGAGCACATGTCTAATCCACCTGTTCTGTCATATTATGATGTCAGCAAACCTGTGACACTAACGTGCGATGCATCACAGTATGGTCTTGGTGCAGCTTGCTTACAGGAAGGGCGACCTGTGGCATATGCTTCACGTACTCTGACAGACACTGAAACCAGATATGCTCAGATAGAAAAGGAGCTGCTGGCTGTTGTTTTCGCATGTACAAAGTTTCATGACTACATATATGGCAAGCCTGTGGTCGTAGAAACAGACCATCAGCCACTGGTCACCATACTAAAGAAACCTATTCACGCTGCACCAGCCAGATTACAGAGGATGTTGTTAAGGCTCCAAAAATACAACATCACCCTCACATATAAATGTGGAAAACACATGTATCTGGCTGACACACTGTCTCGTGCTCCCAACAGCTCCACTTTCCAGCAGCCTGAAGAAGAGGACAACTTTGATGTCATGACGGTGAGCTGCATCTCTTCTTCACGCCTGGAGGAACTTAAAGGACACACAGCTGAGGATGAGACACTGCAAGTGCTCAGCTCGTTCATCAAACATGGTTGGCCACAACGACTCCACAACCTTCCCACAGCAGTTCATCCATATTTTCCTTTCAGGGATGAGCTGATTGTGGATGATGGCATCATTCTTAAAGGTTCCAAAGCTGTGATCCCAAAATCACTGCAAGGAGACTACATCACCATCATGCACAGAGGACATCCCGGCGTAGAAGCTACCAAGCGGAGAGCACGGGGGATCGTCTTCTGGCCGTTCATGTCAAGAGATATTGAACAAACAGTTACTTCCTGCTCGGTGTGTAACAGCACTAAACCTCATCAACAAAAAGAGCCCCTTCATCTGCATGAAGTTCCAGAGCTTCCTTGGTCAACTGTGGCTACAGATATCTTTGAGTGGCACTGTCAGCACTATTTAGTAGTAGTTGACTCATACTCAGGCTGGTTTGAGATTGACCTGCTAAAGGATTTGACATCAGCGACAGTCATCAAAAAGCTGAAAAGACACTTCTCAGTTCATGGTGCTCCACACACTCTGATCTCAGACAATGGCAGGCAGTTTACAAGCCAGCGTTTCAAAGACTTCGCTTCACAGTGGGACTTTCAACATGTCACCAGCAGTCCAGAGTATCCTCAATCCAATGGGCTTGCTGAGAGAGCAGTGCGCAGTGCTAAACTGCTGATGGAGAAATCACACAGAGATGGCACTGATGTATTTCTCAACCTGCTGAACCTCAGGAATGTTCCACGTGATGTGAACCTCGGTTCCTCTGCAGAACGACTTCTATCCAGACAGACTCGAACTACGCTCCCAATCACAACGAAACTGCTCGAACCACGACACCTTGAATCTGAGAGAGTGAAAGCCCAACTACTCAACAAGAGACTGACTCAGAAGGTCTGTTATGACAGATCCAGCCGACCACTTCCACCTCTCAACGAAGGACAAGTAGTGAGGTTACAGACCCCACAGGGTTATGACCGCACAGGTGTGGTAAAGGAACTTTGTAAAGAACCTAGATCCTACCTGGTACAGTCAGATGGAAACACTTACAGGAGAAATCGCAGACACATATTGCCTGTGTCTGAGCCTGTTACTGTTCAGAAAGACACTGATCATCATCATTATGATGGACTGCAGGTTGTGGGTGAAAACAATGATGTAGAACAGTTTAAAGACAGCACTCATGTTGAGAGCTCTTCTGATGTTTTGCATTCTCCAAGACCTTCCAAGAGTGATGGTGTTTACAGGACATGCTTTGGTCGTGTGTGCAAACCTAATCCAAGATACAGGGATTAATTGGGTACTAGTTAAAACACAGAACATTTTCAGGTTTGATGTTTGAGCCATCAGTAACTGATGTCAATGCTTCAAGTTAAATTCTGTTTGAGGTGATTTTCAGTAGTAATCATATTTAACTTTATACAGCAAAATGATATTCTTGTCATGTTTATTTCTTCCATCTGGTTGCGAATTTAAATGTTCCTAAGGGTCAGCGTATGTCACCTTTTATGCTGTGATTATTATTATTCAGTATGCATTAAACTTTATGTCCGGTTGGGGATGTACTAAAGAAGGGGGATGTAGATAACCTGCTGTTAGTTTGGTATTTGGTCCTAATCCGCTTGCCGTACCTCTGTGTAGGTGTGTGTATATTTTGAGTGGTATAGGCGCCATTCCGTTATTGAATCCAAGCATGTAAGTTCTCTGCTGCTGTGCTGGTTAATAAAACCACGTTAACTGAGATTACTGCTTCATCATTATCATACTGGTGAACATACAACAAGAAACATCAGCTCAGCAGAGAAAACTTAACACTGTGTGTCTGAATGTGAATTTCAAACTAAATGACTGAACTCACAGGTTATCTCAATGGTGACATCATCACTTTTATCAGTGTAGTAAACTGGGTTTCCTCTTCTTCCTCTGCAGTGGTAGATTCCTCCTTGAGATACTCTGATTACTCCGTTTTGTTGATCAGCTGCTCTGATTTGAACTTCAGTGTTTGGGTCATGTCTGAACCACTCATATTTCCAGCCAGCAGAGCTCCCCACAGAGCAGTTCAGAGTCACACTGCCCCCTACTGGTATGATAGTTGATCCTGGAGTCAGTGTGGCCCTGGGTTTACCTGCTGTTAGGGGGGAAAAGGGGGAAATGTATTATTCATTATGAACTCATAAAAAACAGAAAAGGGAAAATTAAAGATTTGGTTTAATGTGGTGAAACTTTCCACCCACATTACTCTTTATCATATTTTTCTATTTATTTTCTCTCTGTGTTCTTTGATTTTCTTCTCGTGTCTTTCTCAACATGTGGATATTGTTTCTGTAACTCTGGTTTAAATCTCTAAATAATCACAGTATAAATGTTTGTCTGACCTGAAAGAGTCACACTAATGTAAACTATCACAGGTCACTGCTGAAGGACACACAATGATGGTTTCACAGCTCTGTGTGGTTTTTGGTTTAAATAACAGAAACATCAGTCACCTTAAACTTTATTAAACTTTTCATGTTTCTTCTTTTTCTTTGTTTTAAAGTTTAATTTATCCATAGTTGATGTTTTTTAAAGCATTAAAACACATCTATGTAATGATTACAGAGTCTGTGAGTATTTTATCACTGTGTGTACTGTGAGTGATGTAACAGGTAAAATCAGTTTCCTGTTTAGTTTAAGTTTAAGCTTCAATGCAAAAGAAACAAGTTTCCATGACAACATTATTTAGTGTACATGTCACTGACGACTTACCCGTCACAGTTACAGAGACGATGTTACTGGTCTTTGTTTTCTGTGATCTCGTCCTGTGAGCAGAGCAGCTGTATTTACCACTCTGAACTGTAGATGCAAGTTTTAAACTGAGGCCTTTGTTTGTGTTGGAGTTTAAAATTTCTTGACCATCCTTCATGACTTTGTATTCCCAGTCAGTGTGTTTTCCTTCCTTCATGTCACATTTGAAGCTAACAGTCTCTCCAATGAAAATGGTCGAGCTGGGTTCAACAGTTAGCACAGCATCTAGAATCCAACACAAACACAACATCATTGATCTGAAACACTTTTATGTACTTTACAAATCAAAATCTGTTCTGACATGTTCATAAACTTATAAATATATTGAGTAATAAAAACAGAAATGGAAAGTGTTTAAGATTGATGCACTAAGATTAATATTTACTAAATAAATAAAAGTGCAAACTGTTCAGTCACCTTGAGCGTGTCCGCTGCAGAGGAGCGTACAGAGAACTGCAATAAAGGAAGAAACTTCACACATCATCAAACTGAAGACTCACTCAAACATGGCATCAGTCAAACACACCTGGTGTTACCAGAGGCTGCTGTGATTGGTTTAAATTATATATTTTATGTAAAATGCATCAAATTATCACTGATGAAGAAACAAACCTTTCTTAGATAAACTAAACCAGCGTCAGTGCACTGAAATCTAATCCAGTCTACAAACAACCATGTTGAGAACAAAACATGAACTGAAATGCTGCAAATGACTGAAACTCTGTCATTTTACTAAAACATGTTCATCAGTCAATGAATCAAAGGAAGAAGTGATGCACTGACAGAATAGGCCCAGCTCACAGAGGAAAGTGGGTCCCATCCTCACATCCAGCTGTGACACGTCTGAAAACTTCTACGACTTTGTGTGAAGAGAAAGAAGAAGAAGCACACGAGACGCCGAGAACTGTGAAGAAAACAAAGACTTTAAAACTTCTTCTCTCCGCTTCCTTCCTTTTATCACACCTTAACAAGCTCTGACTACAGCATGCTTTGACATGTTTGGTGCTGCAGAAACAAATTAGTGAGATTTTTATGAAACTAAGTAATAATTTACTTAGTTGTAGTTGTATCATACACATGTGAGCTGAATAATAAATAGACAAAATGAACAGATCACAAGTCCAAGTGAAGCTTTAAATGTGAAGTACTTTTGTTTTACATCCAGAAACACAACAAGAACACAGCTGTCTGCACCTTCACCTGCAGGTCTCATACACACACTGATCACATATATGCACATGTTAAACACTCTTTGTCATAAATCACATTCAGACACAGTATTTAAATAAATCTAATTCTCAAAACTGTTCCACTCCTGAAACTAATAATTCATTTGAACCGTGACATGGAGAACAGGCAGAGGCAAGTTTGTGGACACTTTTAAAATATTTAATTTTCTTTTAGTTTATTTTTACTCTTTAAATTACTAAATTACTAAAATGCAGTCATAAAGTTATAAGTAAGTTTACCCTGGATGGTGAAAGTGGCCTCTATCGACTGTTTTTCTTTGTTAAGTATAGTTAAGAGTTTTGATGTATTAAACATCAAGACCATCAAAACATTTGAAATCCTGGAAACATTTGAAATCCTGGAATAACTGCATAGGAAGTTTAAAATTAAAGTCTTGGAGCTCGACTGACTTCTTACAGAAACAGCGATGGACATTTTGTTTCCTTTGTCTGCTCCTCGTCTGCTTGTTGTGTTTGCTGGGAGCTTTGACACCAATAATAGTTACTCTCACAGATGCTCCAGCACACAAACACGTCATTCTGATGGGTTCAAACTGCTGTAGAAAAGTGATTAAAACCATTAGCAAGCACAAGAAGAGACATTTAGTATTTTCCTCCTGCCATAGAAATATTAATCAGCTGCTGATAATTTTCAAGGAGCCACGAATCACTGATTATATTCTAAAGGCTGCTGCACAAAGTCACTACATTGCTTCAAAATACAACAAACACGTTTCCATGAAGCTTTGTAAACAGTTAAAAACAGATTGATAGATGATCAGCCCAGAGACGTAACACTTACTCAGAGCAAATGGTCACAGCAGGAGAAAGCACTTCTTCCCACGACAGTGAAATCTTTCACTAAAAATACTTTGTTTATCATTTTAACTGACAAACTTCACTAATGTAAAGTCATCACTGCAGAGTCTTTGAACATGAAGTTCAGTTCTGGTCAAATGTTCACTCAAATTCAGGAAGTGAGATGAAGTCCTCCTCCCTCCCTTCTCTTGTCTGTTTCCTTAAAAGTAGCTGTAACTGTTGTATTCAAAGAGATGAAAACTGTTAACTTTGCCACTCAGTAACCACACAGTGAGCTACTTCCTGAGGCTCATGGGAAATGTTTTTGAGATCGAACAAACTTTGACTGACTTTAAAATGGCAGGTCGTTCAGACTGCAGCAGATAATCGTTCAGTTACAAGCACAGACTGAAACTCACTGAGATGAAACTGAAGAGACACTTTAACTCAAATCCAAAATCCATTTCCTGAAAATACTGTAGGAGGTTTCCATAAACTGTTTGAGAATTAGTAATCAGAGTAAATCCAGACATTACAATTCTTTAGGCTGACTACAGACAAACACTGTCAGTCTGATTGTTGGATAGCAGAGCACAGCTGGAAACAGATGTTGTATGAATGCTCTAAATACATTTTTGCTTCTTGTTAGGTTTCCTGGTGAGGTGTAAGTGTGTTGTGCTAGACTTCAACGTTAGTCCCAACATCAGTGTGCCATCGTTCAAACCATTGTACAGCACACTTCATGGGCCTGATAGAAGAAGAGGAAGAAGAACCCGGTTACGTTGCTTGGCCTCCACTTACACCTATTAACTTAGCAGATTTAAAGAAAAAATCATTAAATCAGTGACTCTTTGGTTAAGCTGCAATACGATAATTGTAAATGAAGCTTATGTGTAAGTTGAGCTGCCTATGTGTAAGGAAGATCTGTAATCAGTCATCTGCTTTCCTGGCTGTTAGTCTGCTTTTCTGTTCTCTGCATCACTATCACTGTCAGTCTCTATACTTACATCATTACTCTAGTCCAATCATCTTCTTGCCCTCCTTCTTTGGGCCAATCAGCCTCCACTCTGTATGGTTTAAATCTGTGCTGGGTCAGGAGGGGTGCTGAGCCTTAAGCAGAAACAGTGGTGGAGCCTGCTGAAAATCCAGACACTCTGGCCTGTTTAAAGTGCTCAAACACAGTTTGCATAGTTACAGAACTGCAACACAGAACAGCCACAGTGTGTGGCATCAAGTGTCAAACATGGAGGAAGAAGCGTGATGGTCTCTGGCTGTGTGCTGGACCCAGGGTCGGTGACTTGTGCAGAATGAGAGGCACCCTGAACCAAAACAGCTGCCACAGCATTCTGCACCACCATGCAATTCCCTCTGGTAGGTACCTAGTTGGTCAGGGTTCATAAAAGCTGAACGACAGTCCAAGCTATGCCAGAACTACCCCAGGGAAAAAGAAGATGGTAAGCTTGAAAACATGGAGTGTCCAGCACAGTATCCAAACTTTAACCCCATCAAGCTGGTTTGGGATGAACTGGACAGAAGAGTGAAAGAAAAGCAACCTACAAGTGACACACATTTATGGGAACATCTGTAACAGATATGAGAAGAACTTTCTGAAGAATATTTGATTTCTCTTGTAGAAAAAATGCCACAAGCGTGTTCAGCTGTCATATCTGCCAGAGGTGTTTACTTTGATGAGTCTAAAGTTTAGAAGACATGTTGGTCTATAAATTGATTCCACGATATATTTTTAAGTCCAACTGGAAAAATTGGGGTGTTCAAAAACATTGACCAGTGGTGTATTTTTATGGTTGTGGCCGCCTCTATATATGGGCCTCCCCTGGTTCAACCTGATATCACACCATAATGTATACTAGACACACTGGTCCACCCAGATGTTGCAGTAAGTTGTAGTAAACTGCAATAACAGCAGAGGGAGGTTTTTATGTCAAGGCAACATAATAATAATCACAGAAAGCCCTTAAATAGACATTATTAACCCATTTAACACATATATAAATATAAGAAACATACATAAAATATTTGTGGTGATTAAGGAAACTGGAATGTACTTCAATACTGGTCTACAGTTGCTTGCTCACTAGTGGTGTCTTTTCTTTAAATATATTATCTCCCCCTGCTGCTGCTGTAATGTTTGTATTCAGTGAAGCAACCAGATTTTCACTTGGAGTGAGTGAGCAGATCTGAGGGACAGCCTGGGTTGAGTGGATTGGAGACAAAGTTAGAGAGGCGAGGCTGAGATGGTTTGGACATGTGCAGAAGAGGGATGGGGGATATTTTGGACAAAGGATGCTGACGATGGAGCTGCCAGGCAGAAGGCACAGATGAAGACCAGAGAGAAGATTTTTGGATGTAGTCAAGGAGGACATGCAGGGGCTTGGTGTGAATATAAAATAGAAATACAATATTACCAACCCCCCAAAAATATAACTGTGGGGTTCAATTTGACTGGTTTTATAGACAGATAGTAACGTCTTCTTTGACTTAGACTAAATTCCAAAGAATCAGTGGTGCCTTATTTTGAAAATTATTTTTTTAAGTCATAACACTGTTCCTAATCTATTGACAGTGCTACAATGATAGAAAAAACTATAATTAAGTAAATAAAGCCTCATCCGTTCATCATTGTGCCAAAGTTTGGACATTTTTACAGCACAGTTGTTGAAGACGAAAGAAGAAGAGGAGGACGGAAAGTAGAAATGTGACAAAAAGCTGACTTTGCTGCTTGTCCTGTTACACTTTAACACAAAATATCATTAGCAGCATTTCAAGGGACCAATAAGTGTGTTGATTAAGCTTCAATGTAATTATGATTGTCTGTGTTCATAGTGCATAATTTAAATAAAAGCTTAATATAAACCTTTGGTTTTGAGTTTTATTTTGCAAACATGATGTAGGATACAACAGAAATGCTGCTCATAGCTAGAAATAAAAACACACACATACAAAATACATTCACTGATACATTCAAATCCATACAGCATGTGTTGCATCATTAAGTCTGATATAATGTAGGAGGTCACATACAGCAATAATACTCACTGTTACCTGCATTTAACACAGCAAAAGCTGAATTTAAAACCAGATTATTAGCTGCTAAACATCATGTTTCAAATGTTTTCTTGCTGCATCAAATGTTACGCAATCTACATTTTATATATTTTCTATAAAAGCTATAAATGCTCCCAGATAAATAAATAGACAAATTTTAAAAATATTTTAGACGTTTGGCTATAATGTGATGTAAAACCTGTCATATTGTCTCCTCAACAGAAGCTGTTGTCATCAGTCACTTTCCTCGTTCTGTTGATGGTGAGCTGCTCTTTATGGACCTGAAACAAAATCATAACAAACAGCTGTGAAACAGACTCATGCACATGTGTGTAAATTATATACGCTGCCCTCTGACATGCACTACTTTATGTGTACAGTTTCATTATTCTAGAGAAAGCAATAAAATAATCAATAAAAGCTGGATTAAAGGAGTTTATAAAAACAGGTTTTAGTCCACACAGATTTACTATTTCACACTCATTTCTTTCATTATCTGCTTTAGCAAATCTTTCTGTATATCCTCGTCCTATCAGTCCCCTCCACCCAGGCGTAATTCTTAACAGGGGTTTGTATTCATTCATTAAAATGTTTTTATTCATGAGACTGCATAGACAGGAAGGAAACGTGGAGGCAGAACATGACAAAGATAAGATCTGATGGCTGAGAACCAAAGTGGCTCTTAGGTCACGAGGAGAAGCTCCACCTACTGTTACGTCTCATGGCTCGCATAATTAAGTAAGTAAGAATTTTTTTATTTAATATAAATTTTATTTATATAGCACATTTCTTGATAAAAGATCACAAAGTGCTTCACAAGGTATAAAACAAAAACAGACGAAAGTTAGCAGGAGGACAATAAATGTGATTCCAGAAATGAGTCCAACAATCATTAGAAATGAAGAGCTCTCCGAACTGAGCACAGCTGTTGTAAATAAGAAACACAAACTCTTGAATTCAATAATTCAGAAGCTGCTTTAAAGACAATAAATATGTTCAAGGGCTTTGGATTTTTTATTTCTTAAGGATGTGACCTTCAGTCACTGCTGTAGTTTTTTAGTCCTCCCAACTCTTCATTTATTTTTATCGAGTGTTCTCAGATTTTTTACGGACAGCCTGGACACCATGCTGAGATGTGCCAAGTGTTCAGCTAAATTAAAAACTCTATTGTTCATCTTATAATATATTTCACACTAAGTACAGCAGAAATTTCCTAATATTGTAAATCTGATCAATTGCTTGGCAATTTAATCTTTTCTGGTTCTGATTCTATATTTAGCATTTTTCTTAGATTTAACAAAGAGGGGAAACAAATTATTTGTTCATGTGACAAGCTGCACGTAACAAAACACCTAAAGATAAAATGTAAAATGATATGATCATCTCAGAAATCCCTGTTCTACAACAGTGTCTGTAAAAATGTTTGCTGCATATATTTTAAAAACAATGTAACATACTTTGTAGACTACGGAATTGTTCCTGTGCATTGTTACGTTTGTAAAATGGAGCTCAACAACAAACATGACAAACAAAAATGACTGAACTCACAGGTTATCTCTTTTTTTTTTTTTTTTTTTTTTTTGAAAAAAACCAAACTTTAATGTTATTTATATAAAGATCATCTGGTGTGAACAGCTTTACAAGTAAAAAAAACAAAAAACAAAACACCTTCGATGACTAAGGGACAGAAAAAAAGAAACACTAGAAATGATCTCATAATGGGATCACACCAGGCATGACAGTCGCCACCACATTGGTTTTTAGTCCCATGACTACTTGATAGTCATTACCATAGCTGGACTGGCCATCGGGCATACCGGGCATTTGAAAAACTATTTTCTACACATTCCAGCACATAAAATAAAATATTTTTTGTGTTTACACTCACTCTTTCAAATAGATGCAAGTAAAACACAGCAGAAAATAAATAAAGTCAAAGACTCAGCGGTCCTGTTGCTCTATTTTCACCTGTAAAGCAGGACTGTGGTAGGCGGAGGTTTACCCTGGTGCAGGTGTGCCGCAGCGGTCAGTGGAAGGATATGGCAGCTCTGTGAATTTCCCATTACGTCGTTGCGCACTCGGTGCTTGCTTGGAAGTTTAGGGGTTTTTTTCGCTGTAAAAAGAAGTTTTCTTCCCACGCACGACGGACGCTAATGTTTTTGTCACTTTTTATGGAATCAAACTCAAAGTAAGGTCAGTACTTCCACGCTTTAAACGCTGCACCAGTGTTGGGAAGGTTACTTTTAAAATGTATTCCATTACAGAATACAGAATACATGCCCCAAAATGTATTCTGCAACGTATTCCGTTACGTTACTCAATGACAGTAATGTATTCTGAATACTTTGGATTACTTAATATATTATCATGCTTTTTACAACAACGTGAATGTACTATTGCTGTGTGATTTATTACTATTACTGAAGGTCCGCGACTCCGAACTGTAGTAAAGGGACCTCTGACTAATACGGCGGGGTCCCTGTCGGCTCGTAGCTGAAAAATAGCTTTACTTTAGCTTTACTGGTGTTGGCCAGAGGGGCCGATGGCGCGATATGGCAGCCTCGCTTCTGTCAGTCTGCCCCAGGGCAGCTGTGGCTACAACCGTAGTTTGCCTCCACCAGTGTGTGAATGTGAGAGTGAATGAATAGTGGCATTGTAAAGCGCTTTGGGTGCCTTGAAAAGCGCTATATAAATCCAATCCATTATTATTATTATTATTTGTTGTGTGGGTCAACTTTTCTTGTGAGAGACAGAGAGAGGCGTTGAAAGACTGCTCCAACGGAACACGGTGTACAGTCGAGTCTTAATAGCTTACTTACAACTGGGCTCCTCAGGCTCTCTTCTTGGCTGAAGTGGTTATTATTATATTTACATGCTTCCAGCTCCCGTTTTTGCTCGACGACAACTCGTACCTTTCCACTCCCCTTTTTCTCCCTCCTCGCGCTCACAGACACATAACGTGTATGGCAGTCCATTCTCCCAGCAGCACGGACTACACTGCCCATGATGCTACATTCTTTAGAGCTATGCTTGTAGCATTCTGCCTGTTAGCTTAGCACAACAACAACAACAACGAAAAGGCGCTCTCTCACCCAGGAAACACACAGTCGCAGAGAGAGAGAGAGAGAGAGCGTCGCCCTGTAACCATGGCAACCGTAACGCTGCCGCCTGGAACAAAAGAACGTAGCTGTCAAACAAACCCAAACAGTCCTGACCCGCAACAATATGAAGCAGGAAAGTACCGCAGTGTAATCCATTTATTTCAACAAAGTAACTGTATTCTGAATACCACCTTTTTGAACGGTAACTGTAACGGAATACAGTTACTCATATTTTGTATTTTAAATACGTAACGGCGGTACATGTATTCCGTTACTCCCCAACACTGCGCTGCACGCTCATACTCTCTCCCACAATCGATATGTGATCCATTGTTGATCTGCACACAGCTGTTGTCACTAACAGCGCACTCGCTTACGTCACTGTCGTGAGACATTCTCGCAAAAAATCACGGTTTTAGTAACGCAGAAACGCAGCGTTCCTACGGGAAAGTAACGGTAATCTAATTACCGTTTTTGCAATAGTAATCCCTTACTTTACTCGTTACTTGAAAAAAGTAATCAGATTACAGTAACGCGTTACTGCACATCTCTGCTCACACACCCATATTCTTAGACATACATACACATACCTACTTACATATGTGTTCGCCTATAGTCTCATACATACTAACATATACATATAAACACATAACAATTCAAAAAATGTGGCATACATAGTTACAGAGATTCAAACAAGATCGGGTCTCCTTAACCAAATGTAATGTTTCCATTTACCCCAAATATCACTAAATATATCAAACTGGAGTCTTTTAATGAAGGTAATTCTTTCCATTTTAAACATCCCATATACAGTCTCGTGTCAGTCATCCAGTGATGGAATTTTCGCACTAAGCCATTTCTTGGTGATAGTTTTACAGGCAGCCAGACTCAGGATACCATACAACTGCTTAGACATTTTATCTACATTTACTGAGTATAAATATCCAAACAAAAGTTCATCCCAGTTAAAGGGAAGCTGCATACCAAAAATAATCTGCAACTCGGAGTGGATCAATACCCAAAAAATGTTGATCCTTGGGCAAGACCAAAACAGGTGGAAGTGTTTTACTCCTTGGGCCCCACAGTTTCTCCAGCAATTAGAGTGATTGAAATAATATTTACTTTGTGCAGGGGTAATAAAAAACCTACAGATACTCTTCCAACCATAACATCTCCATGTATTAGAACTAGAAATTCTCCACTGAAAAGCGCACTGCTCATACCAAATGTTATTTGATATTGCTATATTTGTTTCACTTCCCCATTTTTTTTTGATGTAGGTAGTATTCCATTTCTTAACCTCTTGTATACCCTTATACAGTCTAGAGATCACCTTAAGGCCTGTGTCAGCCTGATAAGCCTTGACAAATATATTCAAAACAGGTAAAGAGAAAAGATCTGTTCTCTTAGGTATAAAATTATATAGATGATGCCTAATTTGTAAGAACCTTAAAAAATCCGTTTTACTTAACTGGTATTGATCTTTTATTGATTGGAAGTCCCTAAGAATTCCCTTATCGTAAAACATTGTCCTGCCCATTTTTAATATCTTACATCTAATTCATTGGGTAAAAAATCACAATCAAAAAGTAAGTAAAATGGAGCTCAACAACAAACATGACAAACAAATGTCTGATAATTTAATAGAAGAGGTGCTGACATGCACAAACATGGAGGCATGAAGAGTAGCCACAGACAGGGGAAAAGAGTGGAAAAATGTAATCAAACTTAAGCTCCTGGCCTTCATTTGATTGACCATTTTTGCAGGAAGTGAGAAGAACTGGGATGTACAAGTCGGTGTGTTTTTTGGGAGTCCTCTGCATAACCCATTGTACAAGGCCACTATGTCAATTCAAAGATTTAAAGATATTCGCCGTTTCTTGCACTTTGATGACAAGAGGACCAGAGCCTACCGACTGAAAACAAACCACATGGCAGCTTTCTGCTACATATGGGACCTGTTCCTGGTCAACTGCAGGCAGAAATTCACCCTCAGTGATTGTGTTACAGTGGATGAACAACTTGTGCATTTCAGAAGGAAGACCCAGCTTCTCCAGTACATGCAGAGCAAGCATACAAACGTGATACAAGTGATACAAAAACTGCAATTTCTTAAAATTAATGAAAAAATAAATAAAAATGCAAAGGGCCTCATGTCACAAACATGTTTTATGAGGAATAACTCAAATATTAAAATATTACAACTCTTTGTTTTAAAGATTTTGAAGAATAACAACCGAGTTTATAGCAAAATGCATTGTTTCTATTTGGGGTCATTTTTGACCCCACTCGTGGAAGAGTGTAGGTACTGGTAGGTTGTGCATCCAAGGGTTAATCTCTGAGGTGTGTCCCATTGTCACAGATGTATAAAATCATGTACTAGACATGATTTTGTGGAAAAATGGGTCCAAAGAAGAGCGAGCTTCCTCTTTATAGAGCTTCTCTAAACTAAAACAGTGTTTTGTCTCAGTGTTTTTACACTTTGAGTAAAGACGGCACTGAACACGCTAAAATTAAAAAGTGTCAGTGTTCACAAGAACGATGGTGATGCAGCCACTGTGAAATCTGCGGTAGTGTTGCAGATAAGGAGCAGATATTCTGAATATTATATAAACATCATACTGAATACTGTCAAACTGGCATCAGCCCTCAATATTCACAGTAAAGCACTTTTTTTCATCATCATCACTTTACGGGGTATTCGTTGGGGTCCCCAGCTCAATGGCGGGGCAGGCGGCTTGGACACTTGTGTTCATGATTACGATAACTCAGGAACATCTACTAATAATCTCAGATAAGTTCAAATCTCAGTGACCTCGAGGTCAAAGTTAGAGGTCAGGTTTTCTAAAAAGGAAGGAAATCACTTATGTTCAAGCTTACTTGCATGTACCAGGAAGCTGAGGGGCAGCACGATCATGGTGACTGAGATCAAGTATGTGTGTGTTTTATTTATGTTATCAGCTGGAAGAAAATTTCCATGAGACTTTTAAATAGGGATGATGTAGTTTTGTCATTATTTGTTTTGTACATTTAAAAGTAAAAATGGAAATAAACATGAAGCTAATAAAAAAAATTTTAAAAAGTTGTGAAAGTGCTTTTCATAGACACACGTATATGATGTTTGTTTATTTCATCATCTTACTGGGGTGATGGTAATAAAGCTCAACATTATTGTACCAGCAAAACATTCACAAAGTGTCGGACAAACTACGAGGCTACAATCAGGTTGATGTCATCCTGTGCTGATCCTTGTTATGTTTGTAAAATGAAGCTCAACAACAAACATCACTTACTTGATGCTGACAAGTTGAAGGCTTCACTCCACTCTGTTGAAGAATATGAGTCATCTCTGCGTCGACTCTTACACGTGTAGTCTCCACTGCTGGACTCAGAAACTCTGAATATCCAGTAATTATTGTGAGTCCACTGTGTGGTCTGGTTGGCTCCTCTCCATCTATACTCCCACTCAGTGGTTTCACCTCCTTCCTGCAGCTCACATGTCAGACTGATCGTCTCACCGCTGAATATCTGAGGCCAGCTGGGTCGTCCTTTAACAACAACCTTATTGGAAACTGTTTATTAACAGTTAAGATACAAACAGAAACATCAGCTCAGCAGAGAAAACTTAACACTGTGTGTCTGAATGTGAATTTTAAACTAAATGACTGAACTCACAGGTTATCTTAATGGTGACATCATCACTTTTATCAGTGTAGTAAACTGGGTTTCCTCTTCTTCCTCTGCAGTGGTAGATTCCTCCTTGAGATACTCTGATTACTCTGTTTTGTTGATCATCTGTTCTGATTTGAACGTCAGTGTTTTGGTCACGTCTGAACCACTCATATTTCCAGCCAGCAGAGCTCCCCACAGAGCAGGTCAGTGTCACACTGCCCCCTACTGGTACGATAGTTGATCCTGGAGTCAGTGTGGCCCTGGGTTTACCTGCTGTTAGGGGGAAAGGAAAAATGCATTATTCACTGACCTGAAAGAGTCACACTAATGTAAACTAACACAGGTCACTGCTGAAGGACACACAATGATGGTTTCACAGCTCTGTGTGGTTTTTGGTTTAAATAACAGAAACATCAGTCACTTTAAACTTTTCATGTTTCTTCTTTTTCTTTGTTTTAAAGTTTAGAGTCTGTGAGTATTTTATCGCTGTGTGTACTGTGAGTGATGTAACAGGTAAAATCAGTTTCCTGGTTAAAGTTTATGCTTTACAGCAACAGAAACAAGTTTCCATGACAACATTATTTAGTGTACATGTCACTGACGACTTACCCGTCACAGTTACAGAGACGATGTTACTGTTCCTTGTTTTCTGTGATCTCGTCCTGTGAGCAGAGCAGCTGTATTTACCACTCTGAACTGTAGATGCAAGTTTTACACTGAGGCCTTTGTTTGTGTTGAAGTTGAACATCTCTTGACCATCCTTCATGAGTTTGTATTCCCAGTCAGTGTGTTTTCCTTCCTTCATGTCACATTTGAAGCTAACAGTCTCTCCAATGAAAATGGTCGAGCTGGGTTCAACAGTTAGCACAGCATCTAGAATCCAACACAAACACAACATCATTGATCTGAAACACTTTTATGTACTTTACAAATCAAAATCTGTTCTGACATGTTCATAAACTTATAAATATATTGAGAAATAAAAATAGAAATGGAAAGTGTTTAAGATTGATGCATTGAGATGAATATTTACTAAATAAATAAAAGTGAAAACTGTTCAGTCACCTTGAGCGTGTCCGCTGCAGAGGAGCGTACAGAGAACTGCAATAAAGGAAGAAACTTCACACATCATCAAACTGAAGACTCACTCAAACATGGCATCAGTCAAACACACCTGGTGTTACCAGAGGCTGCTGTGATTGGTTTAAATTATATATTTAATGTAATATGCATCAAATTATCACTGATGAAGAAACAAACCATTCTTAGATAAACTAAACCAGTGTCAGTGCACTGAAATCTAATCCAGTCTACAAACAACCATGTTGAGAACAAAACATGAACTGAAATGCTGCAAATGACTGAAACTCTGTCATTTTACTAAAACATGTTCATCAGTCAATGAATCAAAGGAAGAAGTGATGCACTGACAGAATAGGCCCAGCTCACAGAGGAAAGTGGGTCCCATCCTCACATCCAGCTGTGACACGTCTGAAAACTTCTACGACTTTGTGTGAAGAGAAAGAAGAAGAAGCACACGAGACGAGAACTGTGAAGAAAACAAAGACTTTAAAACTTCTTCTTTATCTGCTTCCTTCCTTTTACTCAGAACTATCACACCTTAACAAGCTCTGTCTACAGCATGCTTTGACATGTTTACTCTCCTGGTGCTGCAGAAACAAATTAAGGAGATTTTTATGAAACTAAGTAATAATTTACTTAGTTGTAGTTGTATCATACACATGTGAGCTGAATAATAAATAGACAAAATGAACACATCACAAGTCCAAGTGAAGCTTTAAATGTGAAGTACTTTTGTTTTACATCCAGAAACACAACAAGAACACAGCTGTCTGCACCTTCACCTGCAGGTCTCATACACACACTGATCACATATATGCACATGTTAAACACTCTTTGTCATAAATCACATTCAGACACAGTATTAAATAAATCTAATTCTCAAAACTGTTCCACTCCTGAAACTAATAATTCATTTGAACCGTGACATGGAGAACAGGCAGAGGCAAGTTTGTGGACACTTTTTATTTTTTAATTTTCTTTTAGTTTCTTTTTACTCTTTAAATTACTAAATTACTAAAATGCAGTCATAAAGTTATAAGTAAGTTTACCCTGGATGGTGAAAGTGGCCTCTATCGACTGTTTATTCTTTGTTAAGTATAGTTAAGAGTTTTGATGTATTAAACATCAAGACCATCAAAACATTTGAAATCCTGGAATAACTGCATAGGAAGTTTTAAAATTAAAGTCTTGGAGCTCGACTGACTTCTTACAGAAACAGCGATGGACATTTTGTTTCCTTTGTCTGCTCCTCGTCTGCTTGTTGTGTTTGCTGGGAGCTTTGACACCAATAATAGTTACTCTCACAGATGCTCCAGCACACAAACACGTCATTCTGATGGGTTCAAACTGCTGTAGAAAAGTGATTAAAACCATTAGCAAGCACAAGAAGAGACATTTAGTATTTTCCTCCTGCCATAGAAATATTAATCAGCTGCTGATAATTTTCAAGGAGCCACGAATCACTGATTATATTCTAAAGGCTGCTGCACAAAGTCACTACATTGCTTCAAAATACAACAAACACGTTTCTATGAAGCTTTGTAAACAGTTAAAAACAGATTGATAGATGATCAGCCCAGAGACGTAACACTTACTCAGAGCAAATGGTCACAGCAGGAGAAAGCACTTCTTCCCACGACAGTGAAATCTTTCACTAAAAATACTTTATTTATCATTTTAACTGACAAACTTCACTAATGTAAAGTCATCACTGCAGAGTCTTTGAACATGAAGTTCAGTTCTGGTCAAATGTTCACTCAAATTCAGGAAGTGAGATGAAGTCCGCCTCCCTCCCTTCTCTTGTCTGTTTCCTTAAAAGTAGCTGTAACTGTTGTATTCAAAGAGATGAAAGCTGTTAACTTTGTCACTCAGTAACCACACAGTGAGCTACTTCCTGAGGCTCATGGGAAATGTTTTTGAGATCGAACAAACTTTGACCGACTTTAAAATGGCAGGTCGTTCAGACTGCAGCAGATAATCGTTCAGTTACAAGCACAGACTGAAACTCACTGAGATGAAACCGAAGAGACACTTTAACTCAAATCCAAAATCCATTTCCTATTTCTTGTAACTGTTGTATAGCTATGACAGGGAGAAACAGCTGAGGTATGCCAGGATTGGTATACAGTTGTAGCAGTAATTCTCTTCATGCTTTCCTTGCAGATGGTGGTTGGGTCATGGGTTCACCCATATGGAAAAGATATATATAAATCTTATAAAGTTTTTATCTGTCTTGTATGAAACTTGTATGAAAAGCATACAAGAGTGAAAACACATATAAGATCCCTTGAAAAATTATATAATGAAACTTGTATGTTTTGTATACTTACTAAAAAAAAATATGAAAGTAATGAGAAAGTGGCCACTTTCATGAGTAAATCATATATGTTTTTACTATTTCTTTTCCATATGGGCATAATGGAGGGTCACATTTCATGTTGATAGAATTTGTTTTTATGCTGAGTTTGGTGTTTTTGTTTGTTTGTACTGCAGTTTGCTCACTAACAGGAGACTCCCAGTGCCTTAGCAGTGACTTGTTGGCTTTCTGTACTGTTTTATTATTTGCCCCTTTTTAATGGTGACTCATTGTGAGCATGTTGCTGCAGGTATTCTGAAGATAGGTGTGCACGTGTGTGAAATTCAACAGAACGCTCTGCTGTGCTGCTTTCATGTATAAGAGATTACGCCTCAGAAAAAATACAATACGTTTGAATAAATCTTTATTTGAACATTGTGAACACAACAAACACTAATAAACAACAAAACAAAACAATGAACCAACAGAATAGGAGTACAGATAACTTTAACTGTCATGAAATATAAGATCAGGCTTTCCCTGAGACAGTTCTAATTATGAGGTGATAAATGCCCGTTTTCAGGAAACATGTTCAACAAACTCAACGGCAAATCTGAGTTTTCAAGTCCCAAACAGCTGATCAGACGAAGTTCAACTGAGTGTACTCTGAGTTAAGTGTAGGGCTGTTCGATATAATGATATACATCGGATGATATGAAAACGTCTATGGTTTCATATCACGCTATCGCTTGTTTTGTAAAATAAACTGTTTATGATCAGTTTTTTTCATCATTTTGAAGCCACTGTTTTTACACGTTGGCGTTAGCAACAATGACGGTAAACCCAGCGTGTGGCTCCGCCATCCGCTTGTTTATTTCCCACATAAACCTTTCACAATAAAACTGAAGATCCTGTTGAGATTTTTCAAAATGAACTGAAATGATGAGAAACAGAAAGATCAGTCAGAACAAATCCAGGACCTTATTTCTAAACGAGGCATGTAGCCTGGTTATGAAAAGTCTGACACGGACCAGAAAACTGTACCATGCAAATTATGCAGGAAACCGGTTCCCACCTCAGACTCAAACATGGAAAACCTTGTCAACTACCAATGCAAGAATCATGTGGAAGAGTATGGAGAGAGTTTACAAATGAGAAGCAAAAAAGAGCCGTCAGGTGCTCAAAACAGGGTTCAGACACCTATCTCAGGGTCAAATTCAAGCACTTTTTAAACACTTTCAAGGTCCCTTTTCAAGCTTTTCCAACACAACCCCCCCCCCCCCCCCCCCCCCCCCACCGCCACTGCCCAAAAAACCAAGAATGTGTGTTTCAATTCGCATCACCTCAATAAGACCATGTGAAAATTAAAACAAATCATCCTAGGTGATCTTAAACACCTTTGTTCCCCTTTTGTTAAGACAGAAAAACACACCACACAAAAATACTGCAAAAGGAAACGGTCGCCTTATATACATAGTGTATAAACTCAAAATGCACATTTCACTTAAAAATGAAGATGTGAAAATGTGAACAAATCAACTTGTTAGAGATATTCTTCTCCTGTTGAAAAAAAAACCCAAAAAAGAAATAAATAAGTCTTCTCATCAGATATTGATGCTTCTTTCCTGTGTGACAGAAAATAGGAGACAGATGTTTGTTTGTTTGTTTTCTAAGTTAATTGCCAATAAAACTGTTTTATTGCTAGCTACATTGCTGTCTGTATTATTGCTGAAGTCCTAAATGATCACTTTTAAAGTGTTTGTGCTGATAACATCATGTACAGTCAGACAGGCATGGAGAACAGCACTGACTGGGAGGCTTTGAACAGATCACATAGTTCAATTCAACATATAAGACTTTAAGAATGCACAAACATCTACTTAAAATCTATTGAATTTATCATCTGTGGTGTTATTATGTACAATTCCAATGTATTTTGTTCATCTCCCTTAAATAAACAGGCAGCCTTAAAGTATGAAATATTCATATACAAATACACAAATGTGTGAACTGTCTCTGTGGCTGATTGTGCCCCACAGGCCTCAGTGTGAGCTTGAAGACATTTATAATGTTTAAGTAGTTTAATGTGTCGGTGCTGACGATAAACACATTTTGAATGAAAGCCGGGGAACTTTGGCAGCACAGAAACAAGTGGCTATTCTTTGTGACCATATGGATCAGTCATATTACCATTATTTCACCCAAAGGCACCAAGTTAATACTCAAAAAAGCTGCAGCAATACACACAAATATAAACAGTACTTGGTGACAACTTTGCTTTTAGCCTTTAACCCTCTGGTGTCCAGGGTATAATTGGCCATTTCTGACTACTTTTGATTTGGCCTCTATATTTCACCTTTAAAAACTGTTTATCTTGCCAATCTGTTATTTACTCATTTTGACATATTGTATCAGCACAATTTATCTAAATTCAGACAAAATTGAAAACATGAGTAGAAAGTGATATTTTTGACTGTAAAAACCACAAGCATGTTTAACGAATGATTTTCATAACTTGAAATGCAAATAGAAATTGTACATTTTTAAAAAAAATATGCACAAGTTTTGCAAACAAAGTTTTATGGTTTACCTAAAAGTGCAGCCAAGGCTCAGACGTTTTTTATATAACCATTTAAAACTATTTACAGAACAATACGGTGCTCTGCATCAAATAAGAAGGCACAAAAAGGCAGCAACTGTAGGGTTGCCAACCGTCCCTTAAAAAATGGAATCGTCCTGTATTTAGAAACAAAAGTACATGTCCTGTGTACTTTTTTAGGGTACATGGGACTAAAAGTGTGTCCCTTATTAGCTCAATAAGTCCCGTATTGAGCTAATAAGGGACGCACTTTGTCCCGTAATACAGTGAGAATCAAAAGTAGTCTATAAATGTTTATGGAATTAACGCTTTGTTTGAAAACATAATTCCCAGCCCCTCTCCTGCTTTGTGACCAATGAGCTGACAGCACACTTATGACAATTCGAGTATGACAATTCAGACCGCTTATCTCATTGGAAAGGTCGCTTGCGGAGAAAATACCGGAAGACAACAGATGACCACAACAAGAAGCATGGCCAACAGGGAAACAAACGCCGTCACTGCGGTGCAAGTCTCGGACGACAGTACACCTAAAGCTGGGCAGACACTGTGCGATTTTTTCAGTCACGTTATTCAGCTCCTGCTCAAACTGCACGATTGACTCGCAGGGGTTAGAAATTGAGGGGTCACGATGCAGGGTCTCACACTATACGGCCCGATGCTCTAATGCGACCTGAGTGCTCACACTGTGCCTCCATAAAATGAAGCTTATAACAGAAAATCTGTCGCTCTCCCTCTCTGTCTTTCACTCACACAGACACACCACCACCATCAACTTTGCTAAATTGCTAATGAAAAACATTGATCAGGCAGCTGTGATTGAGCAGCAATGTAAATCCAACTATTTTCACGGTTGTTGTGGTCGTGATAATTTTGTGATGCCACATGGAAAAGGCTCGGATGAGCTTTCCAAAGTTCTACAAGTTGTGCCTCCATCGCTTGTGTCCAGATCACACGCTGCACAGCCGTGCTGCTCCGTCTTTTTCACCGACGTTTACGTGTTTGCGCGTGAGCAGCTGCGGTGACACCCTCACGAGCGATTGATGATCGGGAGCTGGTCGTGAGGTGTTAATCGCTTCTCGCTACCCCACGTATACTACACGATGAAGAAGGCCAAAATCGGGCCGATCACCAAATCGGTCGCACGACTCAAAAATCGGCTCAAAATGGGCCAAAAAATCGCACAGTGTAAGCCCAGCATTAGAGCAGCAATGTTTGTTCCCCTCAGAGAAAGAAAAAAAAAGGTTGCAAAAGTACAGGGAGGAATGGGAAAAGGAAAACACCTGGCTGGAAAAGTGCACGATAACACCTTTAAAGCGCACTACACTGTGTGCCGGCGCACTTTTTCCATAGGCATGCTTCTAATGGTGGGCACATGAAGAACACGAGGGGCATGAAAGCTCGGGGAACCCTTAACCAATTTTTTGTCCACCAGGCCACGGCAGAAGCAGATATGGTATGTAAACATTGGTTTGTTTTTTTTAAACCCTCTGGTTAAGGTTAATATGGGCATGTGCAGTGAATATCAGCGCTATGTGGCCAGAAGTGTGATAATATAATTTATTTTGTGTAATAAACAACTGCAACGATAGATGATTACAACAAATAGATGACTAATACATAAAAGTAATACATAGATGAATAATGATGATGAGTTAAGATGCTTAATCATGGGAACAAGTGGGTTTACAAACAGGAGCAGCTGATTAGCATTAGAAAAGCTGAAATAATACCTCAGCTGAAGCCAATTGTACTAAATGCACTATATGTGCACTGTTACAAGAATATTTTTCTTTCTATTGTTTTCTATTATTTTAAGTTAAGCAGGACAGAGTTATTTTAAAGAAAAATTTACTTATATTCTCAAAAGTTAAGCATGACAGGCTTCTGTTTAAGAAAGAGACCTGTTTTACTGTGTTAATGTTGTCATTTTGAGCTAAAAATAAATGGCTAAATGATCATTTGTTTCACATGTGTTCATATCACAAAGAATATGCATCTGCTTAAATCAACTTCAAGTCAAATGGTTAAAAAATAATTTCACACACAAAAAAAAGAGCTACCACACTGGGAAGGGTGAAGACAACTGGGTTGCCCGGCCCTGGCCACGAGGTGTCCCTTATTTATTTTTCAGGGAGTTGGCAACCCTAAGCAACTGTGACGTTCACTAGTAGAACTGACAAACACAACAAAACAACGACTACACTACACACTAACTACCAGTTATGGGAATAACGGCGTTACAAGTAACGGCGTTAATTTTTTCAGTAACGAGTAATCTAAATAATTACTATTCCTATCGTTACAACGCCGTTACAGTTACTAACAAGAAAATGCAGCCTGTTGAAGCTGTGTTCAGCTTACCGCATCTTATATCAGTTGCACGGAAGTAGCTGTAAGTAATCTGGACGCTACAGCTGTAATCACGATCACTGTCTAGCACAACACCTGGAGCTAAGGGTGCAAAACAATTGCATGAGTGCTGCTGTTTGACTGAGGAAGAATAAAGTGGTTGTGGTAAGCCAATCACACGACCACTTAAAGACAAAGCAACAAGGTGATAAATACCAGTTTTTAAATTGTGTTGATAGGCCACGTAAACCAGAGTCATGATAAACAATATATACACGGCGTTTATACGGCGATTTTTCCCCAGCGTTTCGTCACGTTAGCGCTAGCAAGCACTCTCTGCTTATGAGCAAAAAAAACAAACAAACAAAAGAACCGGGGACGTTTTAGGAGTGACGACGAGAGAGAGAGAGAGTTTTGAGATGTGAGAGATTTATGATGTTTAGCGTGTTTGGAGTGTGTAGTTAATGTGTTGTCTTGTGTAGTTAGTGTGTAGTGTTGCGTGCCAGAACAATGAGGCGACTGCTGTCTCCAGGTAGAAACAGGAGTGATACACCTGCTGCTGTCAGACCTGCAGGTATCAGGCTGTGATGTTCTCCTTTATAGTGGACAGAAATTATTGTTTTGGAGTTGCACAAATAATTTGTGTGGCATCTTATTGAATGAAGAACAGCTGATTGTTCTGTAAATAGTTTGAAAGGGTTATTTAAGAAATCAAGGTAAAAGGTAAATGGCTGCAAATAACTTTGTTTGCGAAACTTGTGCAAAATTGACAATTTATATTTGCAAGTTATGAAATATGATTCAATAAACATGTTTGTGGTTGTTACAGTAAAAAATATAACTTTCTACTAGGATTTTATGTTTTTTGTCTGATTTTAGATCAATTGTGTTAATACAGTATGTCAAAATGAAAACATAACTGTAAATTCAGACACGTGAGGTTGTGCTGAAAAGGATGATACCAAACAAGGCAAAGTAAATAGTTTTTAAAGGTGAAATGTGGAGGAAACATCAAAAGTAGTTAAAAATAGCCAATTATACCCTGGACCCCAGAGGGTTACATTTTTTTTTATTTTTTGCCATACTGCATCACACTCAGTGCATTTCAATCATTTCTCCAGCAAGTTTGATAACTAGCAAAATAATAATCATAATTTTAAAAAAATAGCATGTGTAATGTACACGTACAGGAAAATTATTTACTAGGACTCAACTATCATGCGACTGCTGTTTTAATGAGTGTTTGATGGAAAACGACAACCTACAGGTATGTTAGCGCACTCATCACCAACTGGCCGAGGAAGGGGCGGGGGTCACACGTTGAAACAGACGCAAGGCAGCCCGAGCGGGGAAATTTTGCTTCTACATTTTGTGACTCATTTTATTTCTCTGATACGAAAACTATTCAGTCAGGTAGTTATTTGTGGTGAATGAAATACAGTTACTTTCAAGCACTTTTAAGCACCACATCTGAAATTCAAGCACTTTTCAAACCTTGAAAAGACAACATTAAAATTCAAGCATTCTCAAGGATTTCAAGCACCCGTACGAACCCTGACAAAATAAACCTTAGACTCAAACGTTAGAACAGGCCTTTACCTTTTCTTTTTTTTTTTCTTTCTTTAAAGCCACCTACGATCTGTCACATTGTAAAATCATAAAGTTGTCCAAAAAAAAAAAAAAAAAGAACAGGCTTTTCTCAGCAGCACGCTATGTAGCAAATATTGAAAAAAAGGAAAATAGAGGCCGTTACAAATTATATCTGAATTTATATAGTTTAATTCATTTGTCAAAACACTCAGCATAAGGTACACAATGCCCAGCTGAAAACACACGAGTTGCCCAAGATTCACATAATTTATAGTAAATGTAAATTTTTTGTGATATATATCGTTGTCGGGACGATAAATGTCTTATATGGGTATCTGAGATTTTGGTCACATCGCACAGCCCTAGTTAAGTGTGTGGTTGAGTAAAGAAAGGAAGCCAACATGATATCGGAGCCTTCATTTTAATCCAATGAACAGAAGAACACAGTGCTGACAATTTTGAAAAAGAAAAAAAAAAAAAAAATAGGGGGTAAGTCACAGCCGTCCCACATTTTCTAAGCATGAAACTTTAACCAGTATGAATTCTCATCATGTGCTTCTTTAAGTTTGCGCTCTGATTGAACTTTTTTCCACAGCTGTTACAGCAATATGGTTTCTCACCTGTGTGGATTACTAAGTGACGGTCCAGTGCCGTTTTATCTGCAAATGGTTTCTCACAGTTTAAACAAACATACGGCTTCTCACCTGTGTGACATCTTATATGACGCTCCAGTGCTGCTTTCAAGAGAAAACCTTTCCCACAGGCGCTACAAGAATACCTCTTCTCCCCTGTGTGACGTCTTATGTGAGTTTTCAATCCTGTTTTCTGATTGAATCGTTTCCCACAGATGCTACAAGAATATGGTTTCTCACCCGTGTGAAGTCTCATATGTGTAGGCATGTAGGCTTTAGAGTGCATTTTTTTTCCACAGATGCTACAAGAATACATCTTCTGACCTAGATAACTTGTTAAATGATGATCCAATGCAGATTTCTGATCAAATCTTTTCCCACACGTGCTACAAGAATACATTTTCTCACTTGCGTGAATTTCTAAATGTGCAGCGAGGCAGGATATAAACTCGAAAGTTTTGCCACAAGTTTCACATTTTAGGGACATTTTCCTTTCAGTTTTACGTTGGCTCTCTTTGCCTCCTCTTTTACTGTGACGTCTCTTTCTGTAACGTCTCCTTTTCTTCAGCTCTTCATTTCTAGTTGATCCTGAGTCCACATGCTGGCTTTCTTCATGATCTCGGCTCTCTGGTTCAGGAGAGCTGTGAGAAAGGAGCTGCTCACTGTTTGGTTCTGGCTCACTGTGGGAACTTTCCTCATAAGATTGAGTCACCATGAAGGTATCAGCCTCCTGCTTCAGTCCAAGTTGCTCTTCCTCCTGACTGCTGCAATGTTCCTCCTGTTCCTCCTTAATCTGTGGAGGCTCTGGGTCCTCCTCGTCCAGGCTGGAGTTTCTCTCTTGGGTACAGACTTGCTGGTCTGCAAGAACCTCCTCCTCACAGACATCCTCCTGTAGGAAGTCTGAGAGGAAAAACAAACTTTTGAGGAAATATATTATAAGATAATGCAGGAAGGTATACATACACACAACAGTGATAAAGAAAACAAAAAACAAAGGCACAAGTAAGATTGACACTGTCAAAGAGAGTACAAAAACAATGCTCGGTTTTCCATCTAGCTTCACCTTCCAGACCTCCTGCCTCCATCATCCCTGGATCACCCAGGATCGACTCACTGCTCTCGCTCATGCCATCAGGATATTCACCCGGACCTCTCTGACCACAGTTTTAAATGTTCAACTTTTTTTTTTTAACTGCTGTCCAACATTAATTTGTAAATGATTTACTAGCAATCTTGTCAAAACAAAGTTCTTTACTTGGAGCACAGTTCTACAAGAAAGGCAGTGGGGAGAGGGGACACTTGGGCAGTACATTTATCACGGCATATAATGTCCGTATCAGAGCATCCATCCATCCATCCATCCATTCGCTTCCGCTTATCCTTTTCAGGGTCGCGGGGGGCGCTGGAGCCTATCCCAGCTGTCATAGGGCGAAAGGCGGGGTACACCCTGGACAGGTCGCCAGTCTGTCGCAGGGCCAACACACAGGGACAGACAACCATTCACACTCACATTCACTCGCACATTCACACCTAGTGACAATTTGGATTAATCAATTAACCTATCCCCTCAAGCTGCATGTCTTTGGACGGTGGGAGGAAGCCGGAGTACCCGGAGAGAACCCACGCAAACATGGGGATATAATGTCCGTATCAGAGCACTGGCTATGAATTTCAGACGGATGAGGCCTTAACTTAGCAAAAAAGTTATCAATTGTTCTTTTCATCTTTTCTCATTACCCACAGCTACATCCACTTCTGTTAGGCCTAGGCTACTCACTAGGGCTGTGTATCGTCACTGATTTCTATAATCCATTTCTTTCATTTCTGATCATGTGAGACTTCGTCAGAGGTGTGAGCATCACAGCAGATGCCTTTGAGTCAAAGTAACTGAGAATAAAACACAGAAAAACATGAAGATTTTCCTGACCTGGCTTTTTATAGGCGATAACCGCCTGAAAAATATTCTGCAGTAGATCAAAAACTGAAGAAAACCATTAATCAACATACAGTGGGGCAAAAAAGTATTTAGTCAGCCACCGATTGTGCAAGTTCCCCCACCTAAAATGATGACAGAGGCCAGTAATTTGCACCAGAGGTACACTTCAACTGTGAGAGACAGAATGTGAAAAAAAAAAAAAATCCATGAATTCACATGGTAGGATTTGTAAAGAATTTATTCGTAAATCAGGGTGGAAAATAAGTATTGATATCATGATAATGTTTATTAAATGTGAAATGTAGTTTTGATCTTTTGCTACTGGTTCAGTCAGAAACCTGCAGCAAACAAACAAACAAACAAACAAACACAAATACGTAAACACGGAGACGCAGAATGTCGGCGTGCCCATGTATGTCATGTCGGATGAGAAAGCCGACATCTCACTGATTCTGATGTGTACATGGGTCTGCGCTCTGTGTTTAAGTCTTTGTGCAGAATCAGGGCACCTGCTTTCATTCACTGATTCAGCTGTTTGGTTTAACCAGCTTTAACCTGAGATTGTGCCGTTTTTGGCTAAAAACATTTATACTCGATTCAGGATTTAGTTAATCGATATGCTTTTATTCACTTTCAAACACAGACGTGAAGGGCTACAGGAATATCTGGACCACGGCCAATGGGAGAGGTCCCACGGTTTAGACCACGATATGGGCATAAGGTGTGTCTGTTGTTGACCACACGGAGACTTTCACAGTTGCTGAGACTTTTTTTCTTTTGTACTGAACAGCTGGTTGCACCGGTGCGACCGAATTTTTTTTAAGTCACACCACTGAGAAATTTGGTCGCACTCTAGAGCCCTGGTTTTACATACCTATTCTGTGTAACTTTATCACAGGTTTGCAGATGGTCTCCATCAGTGTGAGTCGCTCTTCATCAGTCCAGACGATAATGCCTTCAGCCTCCTGCTTCAGTCCAAGCTGCTCTCCCTCCTGAATGCTGCACACTTCCTCCTGTTCCTCTTTAATCTGTGGAGGCTCTGGGTCCTCCTGGTCCAGACTGGAGTTCATCTCCTGGTTACAGACCTGCAGCTCATCCAGACCCTCCTCTTCCTCACAGTCATGATGATGTGGGAGGTCTTGAGGTACAAAGAAACAAAAGACCAATAACCAATAATGTAATGATACAAAAACACATAAAGACACATGTTTAATATCAAAACCTGAATAAAAGGTGATCATTTACACATGGGACACAGCCTATAGCAATGCACATCATGTTTTAAACAAGCTATAGTTCAGCCTCTTCTTAAAAACACAATCTGGACCCAACTGTTCTGACCGATTACAGGCGAATTTAGAAGCTTCCCTTTCTTTCAAAAGTTCTGGAGAAAGTAGTCCATTTACAGCTGCAGGCCCACCTTGATCTTAAAGTGATCTCTGGAAAGTTTCAAACAGGTTTTAAATAACTGCACAATAACTGCTTTTAAGGGTTTTAAATACATTCTTTTAACTCTGGACTCGGGCAGCCCTGCTGCCCTCTTGTTGTTGGACCTGACAGAAGCTTTTAACACAGTTGAGCATGATATCGTGTTATCCTGGAATCATATGCTGGCTAAAAGGGTCTGCTCTTCAGTGGTTTTGGCCCTACTTATCTGGAAGCACTTTTTATGTCAACATGGACCCTTACAGCTCCAAAATAGCCCCTCTTAATTATAATGTACCTCATAGTGATGGGTCGTTCGCGAACGAAATGGCTCTTAGAGCCGGCTCTTTGAAGTGAACGACGCAAGCCGGCTCCTTATCGCGAGCCGTCACGTGTTTTTTTTTTTCCCCTCTTTTCTTTCTCTCAACCTCTCTCTCGCACTTTTTTCCGCTTCACTCTGCACGCGAGTCTTGTGCTTTATGCTGGGCAGAGGGGGGAGGGGCGGTAGTTACACTAAGTAGCACAGGAACAGATCCAGAGGGAGAGAGAGCCAGGGACAACAACGTCACATTAGAAAGGTATAGTAATCATCCACAACTATTTTCAGTTGCAGATGATAAAGGATTCAGAAAGTTTATTCATGCAGGTCCATATGACAGAGAATATGCATGTTCTTTTTGTTGTCATATTATAATTTATATTTAATTGTGTTGTGGTTTGCAGTGTTTTGTGTTGTTTCACTTTAAATTTGTAAAAGGAAAAAGCGGAAAATTTAAATAGTTAAAAGTTGAAATGTGAACAGTTGATTTTTGTATTATATGATTTATTTATTACAATTTTTGTGGAGTGAATAAATAAAAGTATATTTACGGTGGTCCCTAGAGACAAAGCGCGTAAAAACTCCAAAACACGTAAAAACTCAGAAGCACATAAAAACTCAAAACACGTACAAAAGACAACAGAAGTGCTCCAGGATGCTGGGGGCAGTGTGGAGCTTTTGTTATCTTGTGGCTACACAAGCCAGCAAGTACCAACGACCGGATTTGGTGTGTGGTAGTAACAGGTAAATGAACTTTTTTTTTAAAAATTATTTGAATATATATGAGTGCCTGTGTATAAATACACAAACAATACACACATGCTTTCAATTGTGTAATTTAAGTGATCTAGTAGCTCTGCTTTGGAAGTTCAGTTCATGCTAGAAATGTGTTTTATATTTATATATAAACATATATAAATAAAACCACTTTTTTTTTACGTTAGTAATTCCTTTTGTGCACAATTTTATATTATTGTTAATAATAAATTAATTAAAGCAACAAAACAACCTGAAGAGCCGGTTCGGAGCCGAAAGAGCCGGCTCTTTTTAGTGAGCCGAACCGAAAGAGCCGGATCTCTAAAAAGAGCCGGAAATCCCATCACTAGTACCTCAAAGCTCTATTTTTGGTCCTGCCTTGTTTGCACTGTATATGTTGCCACTGGGGTCTATTTTCTTCCTCCCTGGGACGTCTGCAAGTTGTTCAAAATGCTGCACCAAGGCTTCTGACCAAATCCACTAAGTATTCACATGTGGCAGTGTTGCTAATACAGCAGCACTGGCTCCCAATTCAATTAAGAATCAATTTTAAGATTCTGGTTCTGACTTTTAGAGCTCTTCGTGGACAAGCACCAGCTTACATTATTGAACTTCTACAGCCTTTTGTCCCTAGCACAGGGGTGGGCAACTCCAGGCCTCGAGGGCCGGCATCCCTGCAGGTTTTAGATGTGTCCTTGAACCAGCACAGCTGATTTAAATGGCTAAATTAGCTCCTCAACATGTTCTGAAGTTCCCCAGAGGCCTGGTAACGAACTAATCATGCGATTCAGGTGTGTTGACCCAAGGTGAGATCTGAAACCTGCAGGACACTGGCCCTCAGGGCCTGGAATTGCCCACCCCTGTCCTAGCAGGGGCCATATGTTTAGGGCCTGCTTGTTATACAACATGCAAGGCTAAGAACTAAGGGAGACAGAGGTTTTGCCAGTGTGGCCACAGACTGTGGAACTCTCTCCCTCTGAGCTTAAGATCTGTGGAGTCAGTAGTCTCTTTTTTAAAAACTAAAAACACATTTTAGAATTGCTATTGGTTAATTTTGTCTGTTTTGTTTTATGCCTTGTTATTTAAGACAAAAGCACTTTGATCTTTTGTCTACTTGAAAGGTGCTATATACACAAAATTCTTTGAAAGTCATTTTTTCAAATGACTTGAAGATTTATCTGCCTATCTATCTGCAGAGGAGCTCGAGAAACTTCCAGTATAACTTAAATCTCACGTGTGGGAGCATTTATAATATACTTACATAAAGCTACTTGACACAACTGTTATGATTTGGCGCTGTATAAATAAAACTGGATGAAGGCAACACAGCCTGTTAAGAATGTCTGAGCCTATCACCTTTAATAACAGATGCCATTAAAACAGTTTTCCATTCAAAATAGAGATTTTTCTTTTCCTCTGAATTCATCACCAAAGTAACAGCGTCCTGCTCTCAGCTAACATCGGCTTAGAGACATCGTGGAACAACATGTCCATAAGATAAGATAACCTTTATTAGTCCCACACGTGGGAAATTTGTTTTGTCACAGCAGGAAGTGGACAGTGCAAAAGTTATGACGCAAAAATTAGAATACAATAAGAGTCTAATTACTAATACGTTAGTTATAAAAAAATTACGAGAAAAAAGATAAGAAAGAAAGAAACTCAGAATGAGCAGAGCTGCTGTAACATACCTGTGATGTGTGAGTTTCTGTCGGGTTGTGCCATCAGATCCACACTTGCGTTGCTGTCTCTTCTGTGTCGAGGGTTCTAAATGTGAGCCGACTAACCCGAACCCAGGAAGATTTTTGTGAAGAGCTCTTGTGGCGCTTGTTGATGACGTCGTCCCGATTCCCCAAACGGAAGCTGCGTTCATGTCCCAGTGTAAAACTAGGACTTGTGACCTTCCTCCGTATACCTGCTTTTATCCAAATAAAATGGATCGTGTTTTTAAACAAACTTGTTGAACTTGAAGAGTTTTCTTCTTCTTCGGCCATGTTCTCTTAATAATGCACACACTTGGTGGTTGATTACTTTTCCCGTTTCTTTTATTGTTAGTAACACAGGAGGGAAAACCATACATTACTTCAGCAGTTCGCGCTTTGGAACAAAAGGAACAGGAAGTGATCTATAATCACCAAAATAAAATCCTTTTCAAAATAAAATGACAATCAGAAAACTTCTTTCACAACATAAAATAAATTAATATATTTAGGCAAGGCAAGGCAAGTTTATTTGTATAGCACAATTCAACAACAAGGTGATTCAAAGTGCTTTACAGAGACATTAGAAACAAAAACAAATAAAAAGCATGATTTAAAATTGATTAAAACAAGCAAACAAACAAACTAACTAAACACACACATTTCACACCTGTTCGCGCGATCTGAACCCTTATCGTAAGGGGAGCTACCAGTCCTTCTGTGGACGAGCTACTTTCTATTTTAAATTCCCTGAATTTAAAATACTCTCTAGACCCAGTCTAGACCCAGTTGGGGAGCTACCCAGAGCTCTAAACCCACTTAACAAACAAACAAACAAACAAACAAACAAACAAACAAACCAGTATATAAAATCAAAACAGATAAAATCAGAAATAGATAAGATCAGTAGTTAGTGTAAGTTTTGAAATTTAAGCTTAACAAACAAACAAAACAGTATATAAAATCAAAACAGATAAAATCAGAAATAGATAAGATCAGTGGTTAGTGTAAGTTTTGAAATTTAAGCTTAAAAGTGTGGATTTGGTGCTTTATTCAAATGCAGCTGAGAATAGGTGAGTCTTCAACCTGGATTTAAATAAACTGAGTGTTTCAGCTGATCTGAGGCTTTCTGGGAGTTTGTTCCAGATATAAGAAGCATAAAAGCTGAATGCAGCTTCTCCGTGTCTGGTTCTGACTCTGGGAACTGATAAAAGACCGGATCCAGATAACCTGAGGGATCTGGAAGGTTCATACTGGGTCAGGAGGTCACTGATGTATTTTGGTCCTAAACCATTCAGAGCTTTATAGACCAGCATCAGAACTTTAAAGTCTATCCTCTGACGGACAGGCAGCCAGTGTAAAGACCTCAGAGCTGGACTGATGTGGTCCACTTTTTTGGTCTTAGTGAGGACTCGAGCAGCAGAGTTCTGAATGAGCTGTAGTTGTCTGACTGATTTTTTAGGTAGACCTGTAAAGATGCTGTTACAGTAATCAAGCCTACTAAAGATGAATGCATGGACTAGTTTTTCCAGGTCCTGTTGAGACATCAGATCTTTTATCCTTGAAATATTCTTGAGGTGATAGTAAGCTGACTTTGTTATTGTCTTAATGTGTGTTTTTTCTAAGTTTAGTCATTTAGTCATGAGAACACAAATCTAACACCCCCCCTTGTTCTCATGCTGTTAACCCATAGCATCTTATGCGTTTCCAAAGAACCATTTTTGAAACCCTCTGAGTCTCACTCTTGTAACTGGTTTTGTTAGTATGTCTGCAGCCATTTCTTCTGATGGACAGTGTTCAATGCAGATTTTCCTTTCATTTACTGCTTCACGAATGAAGTGATATTTCACATCAATATGCTTTGACCTCTGTCTGTTCACTGGGTTTTTACTCAACGCAATGGCCCCTTGGTTGTCCCCAAACAGTTTAGTACATGTGTACCTTTTTCTGTCCATGCCGTTTAACAGTTGGGTTAAGTACATGCTTTCCTGAGTAGTGGTTGCAAGACCAATGTATTCAGCTTCACATGTTGAGAGTGCCACTGTAGGCTGTTTCTTTGTTTTCCAAGATATTACTGGTCCCTCTTTAGCAAGTGCAAAACAGTAGCCTGTTGTACTGCGTCTGTCTTTTACAGAGGATGCCCAGTCAGAGTCACTGTAAGCAATTAGATCTAGATCCTCACTGCTTTTCTTAAAGATCAGTTCAAAGTCATTTGTGCCTTTTAGGTATCTGAGGACTTGTTTTGCCATTACTAAGTTCTCTCTCGTGGGTTGAGCTAGTGTTTGAGATAGTCTGCTAACAACCCAACTTATATCTGGTCTCGTACATGTCATGGCATATATCAAACTGCCCACTATTTCTCTGTACTCTCTTGAGTTAACAGTCTCATTTGCATCACTTCCTCCACATGTAGTAGTGTCCGTTTTTAGTTCACACGGTGTGGATCTGGGTTTGCATTCAGACATCCCAAAGCGTTCCAACATTCTTTGAATGTACCTCTTCTGATTCATCCTGATTTCACTCTCTTTTTGTATAAACTGTATCCCAAGAAAACTAGATATTTTCCCCAGGTCTTTCATGTTAAACTTTGACCTCATTGTTTCTTTGAATGTGTTTAACAAGTTAGTATTGCTAGCCGCAATGATCAAGTAATCTACCCAGATGATAACCAGTAGGGTTTCATGTCCAATGTCCTTTCTGTATACACAGTGATCAGAAAGGTTTCTTTCAAAGTCATTTTGTTCAAGGTAGTCATTCAAGAGTTTGTACCAGTTTCTACCTGATTTAACCCGTAAAGGGATTTCTTTAATTTGTACACCAAGTTTTCTCCTGACTCTGTTTGCTCAAAACCTTCTGGTTGTTCCATGTATATTTCTTCCTCAATGGGAGCATGCAAATATGCAGTTTTAACATCCATTTGGTGGATAATAAGATCATTCTGGACTGCTATTTGCATTAGTGTTCGCACAGATGTC